>NC_081774.1:15031555-15331555 GCF_963082965.1 Carassius carassius | reverse complement strand
CTGATACGCCCATAACAGAAGAAAAAACAGCGAGACTGTTCTTCAAGTTCTTTTATTTTACTGTTTGCTTCGCGATGAGAGGAATAAGACATAATTCACCCCGAAAAGATGTGATGTGGTTGAGGATTTGAGAAATGGATTTCCTCAGAAAAAAAATAATGAAGTACTTTATTCAGCAGAGATCATAAACATGAGTAAGTCTCTTTTTATTTATTTATATACTTGTACTAGTTTTCACACAGCGTGTAAACATTTTACTAGTTAGACTTTTTCCAAAGACTTTTTCCAAACTATAATTCCTGACTAAATGTATAATCAAGTGAAACATTATGAAGTTTCAATAACAATATACAATATATACCATTCAAAAGCTTGATGTAAATAATATAAATATAACAAATAAATGTAACTGTAACAAATGTAACAAAAAATGGTGTTCTTTTAATTTATCCCCCCTAAAAAACCTGAAAAATATTCTATTATATATTCTAAAATATATAAAAATTCTAAAATATTCTAAAATATTTAATTGGCGGCGCAGGGTTTGTGCCGGTTTAATGCATTGGTCAAAGTCAGTGTTAGTTTTTTTTTCTGACAGACCAGCCCATGAAACGCATAGATCAGCGGCCCATTGGCTCTTTTCTTGATTGACACTGGGCTGGCCCAATCACAACTTTAAACGAGTGAGCGAGCGGCAGCAGTGTCAGTGTGTATCTGTGAAACGCAAGGAATGTGCAGATAAATAGCGTGAAAAAAATCTCTTATCTCTTTCAAGTATAGAAATTGGTACAACTAATTAAGAAAGTTTCCTTTATTTTTTTGTGCATTTGTTTTACAAAATATGGCTATTACTGTCATTGGATTAATATTATAACTGTTATTATGTATAGGTGTAATGTAAATAGACACTGTAACTAAAAGAGGTTTGAATTTTTCTTTGTTTAATTTGCACACTGAATATGGGTTGGAGCTTTTAATTTTGAACTCTCAAAGTGCACCAGATTAATTAATTTAACATTAAAATGCACAAAATTTTCTCACGGGGGGCACGCCCCCGAACCCCCCTAGAAGGACCGAGGACACACCACCATAGTTTTAACAAAAATCCTGTAAGAAACACTGGTATTGCTATGCCAGAGCCGCTTATTGCTTGTTTTAGGATTCACCACTGTGGAGTATAGTTCAACTGAATTAATAAATATAAAATTTTGACTTATTTCATCTGTTAACTCTCACTCGTTCCTATACTCACTCATTACATGGCATTAGTGGTTTTAATGAATAGGAGTTGGTATGCATATAATTAAGGGTGTGCAAAGATGGGTGGTGTTTATGATCATAGAGTGGGCCAGTCTGGGCAAAAATGCCCGGGCCGATTTTTTGTCCCAGTCCAGCCCTGGTGACTGGAGTAATGATGTAAAAAATTTGTTTGAAAGTCAGCTTTGATTGTTCCTAATAAACTGTTTAACTGCACCCCCAAGTGGATATTAAATTATGTTGTGGGATAATTAAACATATTCTAAATAAACTACAAACATAAAATTATATACATTTATTTTGTTCTCACATTCTTTCTTGTAACACCTCCCTCACAGTGGCACAGATGACTGAACGGCTCGTTATGCAGCTCATTATGCAGGCCTTTGTCTTCTCAGGTGTAAATCACAATGATATTCACGATAGTTGACGCCTACTCACATATGAATTTTACCAACAAAAAGTGTCTTAGAAAATTTAAATCAATATATTGTTTTCTGTAAGTGATTAAACAAGATGATTTTCACATAATTTAGAAAGAAAAATTCTAGGCTACAAGCTCCAGGTCTCAAAAAATCCCGGGAACCATTGTTCTTTATGTGTTTTTTTGCCTTATTCAAGTGTTTTAACATTTTTAGTTTTTCACTAACCACGCATAACATTTTTTTTTCTCAAAAACACAATCATTCACAATAATTTCACATATTATTACAGCCAGGTTGTGCTGATTACAGTGAGATTAGACTTTACCCATTTAGATATTTATAAGAAACTGAAAAAAGCACAAATGTCAGGGCATGACAAAACTTCTCCAGGCTCCAAAAATACCCCTTAGACTTCAGAGGGTTAAAGTGATTATTACGTTTTGAATATGGATATTTTTCTTACAAAAAAGCATCGATTCACTACAGAAGGCCTTTGTTCACCATCCGTAGCCATGTGAGACATTTTTTTCAATGGATGCACTCTATTAAACTTATCATGGACCGATGGAGTGCAACACCTGCTGAATTACATCAAACAACTTGAAAGATCAAAGACAATTTTTAAAATAACTCCAGCCGAATTCGTCTGAAAGAAGAAAGTCAAATACACCTTTAACTTCGGGGTGAGTAATTTATGGCTTAATTTTCATTTTTGGCTGAACTAACCCTTTAAGTGACTTTGTGTTTTTGTCAAGTTGTTTTGTTATAAAAAAAAAAACAATAATAATAATACTAAAAACATAGATTTAACTAAATTAAAATTAGATAACTGAAATAAAATTGTTTAAATGTATTTATTTATTTATTTTCACTCATCGGTTATTTCATTTTAGGCTCCTGCCACTTGTGACCCAGCAGAAGATAAAATGATATGGAAAATTAATGGACCTATTTTAAGTAACATTTGTCATGGTTTTAAACTCAAAGTAAACTGTAATTAATGTGCAAAGTAACACCAGGATAGTTGTCATTCTAGCATTGAAAAATGACTTGGGGTGTATTCACACTTGCCTTGTTTGGTTCGACTGAATCAAACTCAAGTTCATTTCTCCCTCTAGTGCGGATCTTTTGGGCAGGTATTGTCACGCTGTCTGGTCTCTGTTTCCCTGGGTGTCCACTAGTGGTCTCACTTCCCCATAGGCACCTCACCGTAGGCACTACAATTCCCACTAAGCCTTGTCCCTTCATCACAGTAATTGCACTCCTGTTAATTGCACTCAGGTGTCTTCACTTGTTAGTCATTATCCTCCCTATATTAACCAGTCCTTTTCTGTTTGTCTGCATGGAGTCCTTACTTTCCGTCACCTGGTTTCCTCGCGTTCCTAGTTTTCGAGTTCCTGTACCTGATCCTGTTTTGTTTGTTTCTGTTTTGGACTGATGTTTGGTTACGACCCCGGCTTGTTTTGACTCTGATTTTCTGATTTGAATAAATCTCACACTGCACTTGGATCTCACGTCTTCTGTGTGGTTTTGTTTACAGTTTCTGGTTCACTTGCAAAAAGGGCAGTGTGAAAGCGAACTGCACCAAACAAAAAAAAATCTACATTGTATTTGGTCCGGACCAAAGCAAGTGAACTAGTGGACTTTCCTGGTGTGAATACACCCTTAGGCTGCGTCCAAAATCACATACTCTCTGTTGGTGCATATTACATTTGTCATGTTGTCACTGTCATCTGACCCACGAGTGTCAGTTGTGTCGCTTCACTGCCATTCACAAATCCTCTCTTCTGGCCTCATGGGATAGTAAAGTTCATTGGATGCACACTTCAGAATCTTGCCAGAAATAGTAATTCATCTGTTTTATGAACACTGTGAATTCGGACATACTACTCAGTTCACATACTGTTTTCTTCCTGCTGTATGGTAAGGAAGTATGTGATTTCAGATGCAGCTTTTCATTTAAGTCAGTTTCTCACATAAAACTTTCAAATGATCCAGAAGTTTTTAAAAAAAAGTCATATGGAACACTTTTATGGTGCTTTAGCATCCTATTTTAAGCCTCAGTCCTTATTTTAAGTGGATTGAAACGAGTGAACAATAGTCTTCTGAGTTTCTCCTGGATCGGCACGAGAGTGAGCAGATGATGACAGAATCTCTATTTTAACACTTTTCTCCATCTGCCTTACCATTAGCACTCTATGCATTTTTAATGAATTCATATCAGTTTTGTAATCCTGGGGCATGCACCAAAGCATTACATGTTTTCTGAGCTACCGTTGATCTCTTTTTAGACACACATTTTCAACATAGTACAATATACACGACCTCTTCTTTTATACATAGCAAAGCTATAAGCAATAGAAAAGAGACTTGCCCAGGGCTACACTGTCAAAATCCTGCTGACAGGCGCCAGATAATTGATTTTTTAAAAATAATCTCTATTTTATGTCTTCCTCCACTATTTTATGTATTCCTCCAGATAGCCTTGAGAAATGTTGTGCAGCATCCAAGAGACCATCAATGACTGAAAAATGTACAAGAATTAAAATAATAATATTACATTGTCTGAGTGCAACAAATTCTACCTTTACAGATGCATGTATTCTTGTATTATCCTCATGCTGTAAGGAAGAAAGTGAAATGGTGATTAATTTTGTTAATTGATGGTACTATAATTTAATAGGCTACTCTTAAATTATTTAGCACTGCCCTCAGGTGGAAGATTCAATTACTACAAATTTGACTGTGCCTATGAAAAGATGGTCCAGATCATATAATTTATTCCTAAAATTCGCACTCATGTCCTGTGCAGCAGTGGTTTTAATAAACTCTTAAAATCAAATAGTGAAATGCACTAATGTTACACTATGAGCTCAAACATTTTTACACATTTTACAATAGCAAAATTTTGGTATATGAAGGTGAACTGAATTTTAATGATTTTGAACTCTCAGCAGCCAGTAATGAATTTCACACATTGTGGTCAATATGCCTCAGGTTTATTCTCACTAAAAAACTATTTATTTTTATTTGTTTATTTATTTATTTCCTTTGCATAGTTTTGTTCATGGCTTTATGGATGAGGGTACATCAAGCAAACTGTCCATGTTGGCATTTGTCCAATTTGACTAGTTTCAAACAAGTGACTCATTAATATGCACTCAAACATGTTTGATTTATAATGTGCATTGACTACCTTTTTCTTCTTCTTCTTCTTCTTCTTCTTTTTTCTCTTCAGTTGTCAACGACTCTATAAAAGCATACATGCTTTTAGGATTTTTGGGATGAAGCTAACAAGTTGAGAACACCGTTTTTTTTCATCATTTTACATCCTTGAAAAATCAATGAAAATCCAAATATTAGAGGCATATGTTGGGCGAAAAGTGTTATTGAATATCTGATGAAATATGGTTGGGTGAATGTTTGGAATACTCAACTGAACATGAAAATGGTTGACATATTTGCATAAATAATAATAATAACACACCTATTTCTATTCAAATAGTGTTAAGATAAACTTTTGAACCCGTTTAGCAACAGATTCTGTTGATTATGTCTGCAGTAAAGTTATATGTTTTTTCTTGTTGGCAATGTCAATTTGACAGCAAGTTGTCACCACTGGAAAGATGATTCTATAAAGCCTGCGCTCCACTATGTGTGTTTTGCTTTCAAACGACATTTCATAAACATTGTGAATTACACACACACACAAAAAAAAATAAAATAAAAAAAATCAGAAAGCAAAATCAATCAAAGGCAACTTAACCTGATCTGAGTTGGCTTTTAATCACGACACAAAACAAACCCTTAAACCTACAAACACATTTGCAGTTGCTTTCCAAAACCAAAAGTAAATCTGTTGTTTAGAAGGGAAGTATTCTCTCTCTGCAGTTCCTCAATATCACTAATTGCCAGCAGAAAAGTCTTTGGAAATGTATGAGTGATAGAAACAGCATGCATAATTCAGAGACATAGAGAGGAAGGAAAAAGAGAGTGAGGAGGAAAGCAAGAGACTCTAGTGAACAGAAGTGTGTCTGTATCAGCACAGTGTGGCATGTTTGAAAAAGGAACAGCCGCAGTATGGAGACATGGCATAATTAGTTTTGGGAGATTGCAGCCTGTGGGGTAGGATTAGGGGTGCACACACTCAACTAGCAGTGGTCTGTTAGATTAATACTGGCATATGAACTTCATACAAACATTCTGATTATTATGTTTAAACCCAGTCTTACTGTAAGTGAAGCCCCTTGATGGAGTGGGACGTGAAAATAGTGAGGACGTGTCTTCTGACTGATACACAAATTAACATCCTGAACTTTCATTTCAACTGCTGCTTTGGGTTATTCCTGCATGAAACCCTTTTAC
The DNA here is from genome assembly GCF_963082965.1 of Carassius carassius. NCBI lineage: Eukaryota > Metazoa > Chordata > Actinopteri > Cypriniformes > Cyprinidae > Carassius > Carassius carassius. The sequence continues at coordinate 15,325,508 of NC_081774.1, read as the reverse complement.
AGTTGTAAATCTAAGATATCACTGCCTGAAGATTATGCATGATTATTATGATTATGCAAATTATCATTTACATCACTTATGCTCAGCTGTATTCATAAATACGGTAAAAAACAGTACTATTGCAAACTATTATTTTGATTTAAAATAGTTTTAAACATTTTATAATTAAAATAAAATAATTGTAATTTGGATTATTTTTACAATCCTTTGTGAGTTAAAAATAATTCAAAATAAAATTATCTTATTTTTTTTTACATATTTTAAAATGTAATTTATGATGGCAAAGCTGAATTTTTAGCAGCTATTATTTCAGTGTCTCATGACCCTTGAGAAGTTATTCTAATTTGCTGCTCAATAAACATTTCATATTTTTATTGATGTTGAAAACAGATGTGCTGAATAATATTTTTGTTGAAATAATGAGATTTTATTATTATTATTATTATTATTATTATTTGATGAATTAATTAACTTTTTATCTGCAGTTTCAACTAAGCTTTTCATTCACTGATGCATTCCATTTGCTTAAACGTAAACCCCTTTTTTTGAGTGCATTTCTGAGTTAAATAGAACTCATCCAACTGGTATATTAAATCTACTGACATCACTTGCATCACTTACTGATATGTCAGACAGACATATTGACATTTTCCTCTGAACTGGATTTTTGTTTCATTGCTAGGATGCTGGCAGGAGACATTTTTAAACAAAAGCAAAGGTGGTAAAATGAACAGACAGGGATGAGAACATGTCTCATTACATGTGAATTGTACAGTGCGTGGTGCCCTGCTTATCCAGGTCCACGTGTACAGTCTTGTGATATTGGTAATTGACCAGTCTCACAATTGTTAGCAATTGAAAAAGCCAAATATAATTGGAAATGGAACAGCAAGATGTAAACAAGTCAATAACTTGTCACACAAGCTACCTGTGTGTGGCTAATACGCAAGACTTAATTGGCCCGGTGGAGAAGATCCCCGAGCATTTGCCAATATTTTGCAGGACAAGCGAGATGCTAGCATTTATTCCTGACATCCAGCTGTTCTCAGAAAGTAACCAGATGGTAAAAACAGACCAAAAATACTCACCTGCATAGGAAGAATCCAACAAGAAGCTCTCGTTGATTTAGCTTTGCTACAATTAATTAATCAAAGCGTCGACATCTGACATCCAGTCGATGTCCACAAAATATGATGTCTCTTTACAGATGCTGCAATCCTCTGAAACGGCCTAAACCTACATGAACAGCCCTTTTTGATTAGAACAGAACAGGAGTAAACTGCTGGCTGGGAAAAGCAGGCTTTATGTTGAATTAGAGGTAAGCACAGTCAAATCTGCAGGCTCTTAAGAGAGTAATTGTGTCCCTGTAGTGAACAAAATTGACGATGTAATCAACCAGATAGGGCTGAATTAATACACACTGAGTTTACACCCCGTTTACTTCAAATTCTCATCACTTAAATTCAATTTGGTCCAATTACTATCTCGTTCTCCACACCTGGGCAGTGCTACTATGAGAGGTGGATATCTCCCCATCGAGATTTATTTACAAATGAATGAAAGCACTGATGCATTCAGTGAAACAAATCACAGTTATCAAAACAAACCTAAATTAAGATCAGATTGTATTTTTTTTCCTGACATAAGTATCAGCATTGCTATGTCAGGTGTCTTGCACCATGCAAAGAGGAATACAACGCTACTGTCACAAAATGTCACAATATAATATGGTGCTATAGAACAGTACATTGCATTTTTAGACTTCTTAGGGGGGAGAAGCGTCATTATAAATGTAATCCTTGTTGTTGTACTACATAAAGTATGTAAGATTGTACATTTTAACAGGCTATTAGAAACAGTTATAATAATAGGCTATTAGATAGATGGCAGATATTATTTATTAAGCTATGACTCTGGATAACTGATTTTTAGAATAGTGATCATGGTTCTCCCACGATTTTGAAAAAAAAACAACAACAACAACAACAAAAAACCAATATAATAATACAAAATAATACATAGTATAATTAACTTTTATTCAAACACTTATTTTTTTTATTTATTGTTATAAATGAGTCTGAAATGTTATAAATGAGCCTATTAAAAATATATGAAAAAAAAAAGTATTTGAAATGAATGAACTTGATTCAGTTGTTTCTGAATGAATCACGTGATTGACTGAATTAGACATCAAATGCATTTTAACAGTCACTGGCCACTACCTACTGGCATAATGTAACATATAGGCCTACAATCTTTAGTTGAAGTGTAATGAGTTCCAAAGGTCAGTTTCTCATTTTAAATGTGCCCGCCCAAAGACCCTCAAACCCCCCCCCTTGAAGGGCTGATCTATGACCCATCAGCTCTACGACCGCCCCTCATAGACTCTGTACACTATTCCTTAGGGTCAGGACATCAAGGCAGCCAACATACCCTATTGCTCATGGACAGCTTATATTGGTGGCCTAGCATGTCCAGAGAAGTCATCCACTTTGTTCAAGGATGCTACACCTGCGCCATCTCAAAGGTACCACCCCATCTTCCATGACAGGAAATTGCTTCCACTGCCTATTCCTCGCTGACCCTGGTCACACCTAGGAGTGGACTTAATTTCAGATCTGCCAATCTCGGACTTTTACACCTGCATTTTTGTGGTCGTAGATCTTTTCTTGAAGGCCTGTTGTCTTATTCCACTAAGGGGACTACCATCTGCCTTTAAACTACCTGGACTACCTGAAGACATTATCTCTGACTGAGGACCTCAGTTTATTTGAAAGGCCTTCTTCCATCTCCTTGATGTGTCAGTGAACTTAACACCTGGCTACAACCGGCAATAGAATGGGCAGACTGAAAGGAAAATATAGGAGATTCGACAGTACCTGAGATTGTACTGCCATGGCCACCAACAAAACTGGAGTCGGTAGCTTACCTGGGTCAAGTACGCTCAAAATTTGCCAGTCAACCACCCATCCAATGTGTAATCAGCTTCCAACCACCTCTGTTCCCCTGGTCAGGAACCCCTCGGAAGTCCCAGCAGTCAACCATTGGTTTCAGGAGAGCGAGAGGGTCTGGGACTCTGCACACGTCGATCTGCAAGGGGCAGTCAGGAGGCACAAGAACCAGCCCGACATTCACGCAGTAAAACCCTCCTACCTCCCTAGTCAGAAGGTCTTGCTCTCTCCCAGGGACACCTCCAGCTGCCCTGCCACAATATGAGTCCCAGATGCATAGGACCATTCACTTTTTTAAGGCAGATCAATCCTGTCACTTATCGTCTGAAACTATCCTCAAATTTTAGAATTACTCCTACCTTCCATGTATCTCTGCTAAAACCTCACGACCTTCTCTTCTCCCTTCTCCTACAGGGTCTGACGTGGCTGAGGTGCCTCCTTCTCCAGTCAAGTTGGACAGAGACCCCATCTACAGCGTACGCTCCATCCTATATTCACAGTGATGAGGAGACCAGCTGGAATATCTTATTGACTGGGAGGGTTTCAGCCCTGAAGAAAGGATATTAGATTTTCTAGACACTACCCTACTCCGTCCGTCCTCGTTGCCACCATCATCGGTCTTCTGGAGCTGCCCGTGGAGGAGGGGGTACTGTCATGGATCCAGCCATCCCACCAGTGTCAGACCCTAAAGCTCCACCTTCCCATTCCAGCTCACCTGAGTATTGATTAAGAGATGCTTATAAACCACACTCACAGACACCTAACCATCTGCTCTCATCTATTGCTTATGTGTAAAACTTACCCAACTCCTGGTTTTCTGTTATCAGTCTTCATCTTCTTCAGCCGCTGGTAATTTGCCATCGATTCCTATCCTCCTTGAAGTACACAAGGACTGGTGATTTTGAGACTGGTCTCTCTGATACTGGGCATTCACGTCGTATCAACTTACCTCTGATTTCCCCCGAGTGTTTCCCTTAAATCAAGTCCTGTGAACACTTGTCTTGTTTTCTGTTCTTCAGTGGTGTGTGACAAATTTATATAATTATATTTTTATATTTTATATTATATATAAACATATTTAATATAAACAATATAAAATATTCTTCTCAAATATATACATGCATGTTCAATACATTTTCCCACACAGAGAGGGGAAAGCAGCAATCCTAGATAAACTTCTGATGCCAAATTTCCATGCAAGGTTCTTGTCTTTCACTTTAACTGTACACTTTACAGTACCTAAATAAGTTCCAAATAAAGTTAGTGGCCAAATGGAAAGTAACTCTGTATAATTTGCTTGCCATAGCCAATTTTTTACTTGGATTCGGCGCATAGCGGGTGTTAATTTATGCCCCTGACTACACCCTTCCGAAGGGATCGGTGCTGCGTTAACATCATTATGGAACAGAATAATCAGAGTGATCAAGGCCATGCTAATGCCTTTCTCTCGTCCTACTGTATATTCCTCCTCTCTAAAGCACAGTCCTCTCAGTTTTGTCTTCTCCAATCATTTAGTGGACATTATTCAGATGCTCTTTACAATCTCATCTCTTATCAATCTCTCTGTGATGCACTATGTTGCTGTAAACATTACGTCTTCTTTTTAACATGTAGGATGGAATTGCAATGCAGTCAGGGTCAGTGCAAATGGTAAGTTTGACCTGCTTAATCCAACCTTGAGAAATCCATTGTATACTAATAATTATATAATTATGTTTAAATAATTATTTCAACTACTATGAGAGCTTCTGAACTTGAAATATGGTATGATGATCAAGTACAACCTCAGGGCAAGATTTACTAAACAGTGCAAAACCACAATCTTATAACAACAAAGATGGGAGTGGAAAGTTCTGGAATGATCTACTCACAATGCACAAATTAAAGAACACAGATGCACCCAGATCACATCCATAATGACCAATGCAATCTACCAAGAGCAGCACAAATTGGTGTACAGTCAGGGTAAACAAGTAGAGTTTATGATAATCAGATGCAAGTAATCTACAAACTACACAGGCCCAAAATGGGTTAAGACATGCTTTTTTTAGGTGTAAAATAATTTTGCAAATTCCAGTAAAATGACTGTCACATCAACTTGCAAGATTAATTTTAAATACCCTCCTCCCAGACAGAATTTTGTTTGTGTCAAAAAAGGGTTTGCGCTTGCGCAAGCTGTTATTAAATCTTAATCTTTCTTTCTTTCTTTCTTTCTTTCTTTCTTTCTATGAGAGGAGGATATCTCCCCATACAAATATATTTACAAATTAATGAAGGCACTGATGCATTCAATGAGACAAATCACAGTTATCAAAGCAAAATTAAATTAAGATACTTTGTTATGCACCATGGGATGTGGAATACAACACTAGACAATGTCACAAGACAATATGGTACTAAAGCACGGTACATTTGTTTGTACAACCAATACTGTATTTTTAACTTAGTGTTACTATCTGCATCATCAACATCATTATGTCTAAATCAGTCATTTGTTCTCATGAATTACATTCAGACAGACACATAGAATATTTATCATAAACTGATGTTAGATCTGAAATATGAAATCTGTTATGCTCACAAAACAGTAATATTGTGAAATACAATTACATTTTAAATTATGTTTTCTGTTTTTTTCGATTGCTAAACGACAGTGGGCACAACTGGAGTCACATGTGCAAAACTCTAACTACAGTCTGCACAGCAGCAGTTTATGTGGACCAAACTCTAGTTAATTTTTCATTGCTTGAACACAGTTTTCAAAACTCTACACACTTATCCCATGACTTTAACCACAACCTGCACAACACTGTGGATTTACAGCACTTTGTTCAAATGCTAACACACTGCTGTCAAAACTGTGAACCACACATTCAAAACAGAATAGATTTCAGCCTTGTGCCTTTCAAACACTGCTGATTGCAATTTCAGGATTAGCCCTGCAAATTATTTGTTAGAATTACAGTATGTTTTAGTTTCTACCTTTTTTTCTCATTACTGTTATTCTGTAAATTACTACAGACTATTGAAGCAAACTGCTAATTTTCATTTACCTTAAAGAATTATGTTCTAAAAATTTAAATAAATCATGTGAAAGAATGTCACTCTTTTCTTTGAAGAAAATATGACTTTGTATGAAATCACTGAAATAGTTCAAACTGTAAAGATGAAAAGTGAGTATTTTCTGTATTGGTGTTTGATGCTAGTGTTTTTCCTCTCAATGTGTTCTGAGTGACAGTGTGTGTTATCTCAGTGAGGGTTGTGTGTAGTGTTTGGCTGCACTGAGCCTGTTTTGAGCCATGTGTTAAGAGTTGTGTTGCTTGGAATGAGTTTTGCAGGTGATGTGAACTGTTTAGCTCAGGTGACTGTTGGTAGTGCAGACTGTAGTTAGAGTTTTGCACATGTAGCTCCAGTTGTGCTCACTGTCGTTTAGCAATCGAAAAAAACTGTAATATGTAGTTCATTCCTTTGATTCCAAATTGGAATTTTCAGTTTCCGGTGTCACATGATTATTCAGAAATCAGTCTTAAATGCTAATTTACTGCTCAAGAAAATGTTTTATTATTATCAATGTCAAAACTACGGAGCCCCGCACACTACATGGAAGAAAAAATAAATAAATTGTGCACACGATTTACTAATTTGTGCCCTCACTGTACTAAAACGTGCACACGATTACTATTGCGTTCCCTCGATTTACTATTGCGTTCCCTCGATTTGCTAAATTGTGCACACAATTTAGCAAATCAAGGGAACGAATTAGTAAATCGTGGGCACAATTTATAAATCGAGTGAACGAAATAGTAAATCGAGGGAATGCCATAGTAATCGTGTGCACGTTTTAGTACATTGATGGAACAAATGAGTAAATTGTGCACACGATTTAGCCTACAATTTTTTCCTGCAATAAATACCTATAAATATGTAAATATAATTATAAAATAAAAATCTTTACTTATTCTTTGATTATAATCCTCTAATTATTGACTTGATCAAAGGCTCTTGACTTTGACAGTCTTTCTTATGGTTTGTTTGCTCAACAGCAAGAGTCAATGATTTGTGTGTGGATAAATCTAGAGGTCACACTTGACCATCAAGGACGGAGTTTTTAGATCATATCAAAGAGGCTGCTCTCTCCTTCATGCACACACTCCCTTAACAATGCCGCTCTTAGCAAGTCAATATAAGCACTTTCTCAGTACTAAAGAAAGCTCAACTTTAAAAAGGCATTGATACTGCAACATAGTGTAGAGAATTGTCCCTCTGCCAAATATTGGTGAAATTACCCTTTACTTTAAACACCAAAATGGATCCTAAAGGTACTGGGTTCGCAGTCTTGCTGTTGATGTGTTTTACTGTATTGCTGCTGAACAAGCCCAAGCTTATTATATCATACAGTGCTGTGTTTCTATGAACAGCATAATTTTTTTTTTTCAGCGTGCTGCAAAATCCAGATAACATGACACAAAGTTCATTAACAAATAATTAGAGACTCGAGCTGTGTTTCAACACAGTTCATCCCATTAAAACTGCTGTTTTCTGTCACAGTCTTGAGAAAGCAGAAACAATCTATTCCAGTTCTTCTGAAGTCATACAATGCACAGCCAAAAGAGGGAAATTCAAGTCATTGTTCACTGACAATCAGTGAGCATTTAACCACTGTGACCGGATCATAGATTAGTGAGTTAGAAAACCAGACCAGTTAGATTTGATTTGAATCATTTGGACAACTGATTCATTGAAACGATAATACAGATAAATCACTGTTACTGTACTTCAATGAAGTCTAATAATTGTGTCTCTTCCACAGAAAAAGCTGTTTTAAGGCTACAGAAGAAAACTGAAACTTAAATGATTTTACCTGTTTATGAAACCAAGTGCCAAATTTGCAGAAAAAGTAGTTAAGTACTAATAAGAGTAAAATATGACCATAAATTATTTGTTTATCAATTAATTCATTCATTTATTCATTAGTTCATGTTCATTCTTAATTTTATTTTACATATTACATGTCACTATAATTAAACTGCTTCCAAAACCACATAAATACTATGAACAAGCAAAAAAAAATTGACAAGCTGGTTGGTTAGTGATTATTTATTCTTGTTTCATTTTTGGACTTAAGGGTTTCTAGAGCCCACTCTATTTACAAAACTAGTCCTCAATTAAATATAACAACAGAATAAATAAAGGGATTCACACTGGAATATGAAATGCTCCAAGCATCCAGTGAGTTTTTGCTTGATGCTCAGGAGAACCTAATCACACACTTACAGCACCGAGGTTACTTAGCAACCAGTGGAAAGAAACAATCCACTGCCCATGGCATTTATACATGCCATTAATGTTGTCTTGGACATATACGTGATCTGAATATGAATTTGAACGGGTCATTTACATTGCTTCCACATCCTCGATGCTTATCCGGCAAATCTATACGTTAAGATCAAGGCTCAAGCACACAAAGAATCAAAGCTTTGAGGAAACTACACAAAGGCACATTACATCTGTTGCTTCCGTGTTTGGCTCCACCGTCCTATAAACAATGTAAGTACTGTCGGTCTCAATGAACATGCATGGTTCCAGTGGTCGCAGCTGGTGGGAAGCTTTTCGTCTCAATGCAGCAATTGGGCTTTTCACCTGACACACTGTGCCAGCCACGACTGAGGATTAGAATTACACCTGCTTTTGACAAGCTTGTCAGATGTCAGTAAAAAGAGAGAGAGAGAGAGAGAGAGAGAGGGCTGGAGCTGCATAAGATTGCCTTTGCTGTTGACTTCAAAACATCTGTTTATCAGCTAGTATTTTATGGGGCTTTAGCTGAATAATGTCTTTGAACTAGGGTTGAATTAAATCAAATATGTAATGAATTAATTACATGAAATGCAGACTAATGAATCAAATTAATTGTCCAATTTGCATTATATTAGCCAGTTTCATTGTATTATTATTGATACATTATTATTTAGTTATATATATAATTTTACAATGTGCTTTATTTCAGTTTAGTAATTTTAGTATTTGCAACCTAATTTATTTCAATTAGGTGCCGAAGCAATATTTATAATTTTTGTCATACTTTTCATCTAATATTGCTATTATGCAAAATTCACTTTTACTTGTTATTTGAACATAAATGAATGTCGACATTGTGTGTACACAACCACCCTATAATGATAAAAAATCCACCCACTCCTTTTTGCTGCCACTGAATACACAGATGTACTATAAACATGCAGTTTCTTTCCCAGCTGTTTACCTTCACAGCCTTTACTGACTTTTTTGTAACTTGTGTGTGTTTTTGACATAAACTTGTGTTTATTTGACAGTTTTTCGCAATAAGACATGAAAGTGAACTTACTTTTATTACCCACATGTCGCGTGACAGCCACTTTCTGTAAAAAGGGGCACAATAGATGCCCTTTATATTTTTTATTAGTTTTATTTAACAATAACAAAACTAAAATTACAGCCTTGTCTCATTGTTTATATACAGATGAATTTGTACATAACATGTAAAGGTACACAACACACATCTTTTATGATTGAATAAATGCTGAAATTGTAACATTCAGACCTGGTTTCACAAACAGGACTTAGATTAAGCCAGGATTAAGCGGGCGTGCTTTTCCGACAGAAATGCTCATATAAGGAGTTCTGCTCTATGTAATTCTTGTCTACGTCATTAGATCCATGATCGAAAGAAAAAAAAAAAACAGCCGAAACTTGTACCAACCCAAAAGTAAGATTTCCGGCACAGAAATTCTCAGTCATTCTTCTAAATTATTTTTTGCAACTTTGGCCATGTTTAGCATGAGAATCCATCTCTTTAACACTGTGAACGACTCTGAATACATGAAACACCATTGTACCCCCCCCCCCCCCCCTTAAGATATGTCAGTGACATTTTATTTCGGTTAAAGGATTTGTTCACTTCCAAAATAAAAGTTTCCTGATAATTTACTCACTCCCTTGTTATCCAAGATGTTAATGTCTTTCTTTCTTCAGTGAAAAAAAAAAAGGTTTTTGAGGAAAACGTTCCAGGATTTCTCTCCATATAGTACATTTCAATAGGGACCAACAGGTTTATGGTCCAAACTGCAGTTTCAATGCAGCTTCTAAGGGCTCTACATGATCCCAGCCAAGGAATAAGGGTTGTATGTAGCAAAACTACAGGTAAAAAATATACTTTTTAACCACAAATGCTTGTCTTTTGCTTGTCTAATCGGTAACACTTTATTTTGATAGTCCACTTTAGACTTTCTACTATCAGTAACTTTGCAACTCCATGTCAACTAGCAGTCATTACAACTAGCAGTCATTAGATTATAAGTAAATCATCTGCTTAATATCTTCTAACAATTTATTTTGATGAGTCCACAACATACTGACTATGAGAAACTTTGCAAGTATACTTGTTCTACTAACCATAAACCTAACCTAACAGTCTACTCTGAGTAGATATGTAGTTGCAAATAAATGAGAATTAGTTGGCATGTAGCTATAAAAGTTATTTATAGTTAGTAGAATATCTAAAGTGATCTATCGAAATAATGTCTAATCCTTAAAATTGAATCAAATATGCTTTTTAGTCTGGGACTAAAAAAATGAAAAGTTTTTACATGGCAATGGCATTTTGGAGGCCTAAAAATGCAAACTTTCAAAGTGTAAGTTTTTTTTTTTTTTTTTTAAATACCGTTATCATTTCCATGTACACTACGGAAACGTGATAATTTCACACACATAGTCTATAGGAATGTGTATATGTACAGAGTTTACAGCACACTACTGTGCCTGCTTCTCATTGGTTCACTCATTATGTTCACCTGTCCCTTATTTTAGCTTTGTTTCCTTTGTTATGTATTTATGCCGAGTGTTTGGTTTAATTTGAGGTTCTGTATGCTGCTGTGGTAAAAGCTGTTTTCTCCTGTGCCTGTGTTGCTTTATCACTGGAATGCCTTTTGGTTTATTGCTGCATTGTTTTATTGTTTAATAAACTAAAATGGCTGTGATTAGACCTACATCTCCTTTTCCTTCCCTCAGCTTGACTTGCCTTTATTCACCAACATCTAGGCATAAAGACTATTATGCAATGTAACTAAACTATTTAACTAAAGAATGCAAAATATTACTGATTTCAGATTTTTTTTATCATAACGATATATAGCTGGATTCTTACCATTTTATAGATACATTTTAGATCCCCTAACCCTACCACCAAACCTAAACATAATCATAACCATAAAAATGATATATAAAAGGTAAAAGGACAAAGTTATGACAACATTACTAATATGTAAATATTAGCTGCTGTTAACATGTCAGAGTTATACATTTCAGTGCCTAGTAAACATAAGAAAACTCAGAACACAAAGCATAGACTAGTAAACAAACAAAAGCATTTACATGAGATTTAAAAAAGGCAAATTACTGTTGAATCAAAGTTTTAAAATGCAACTGCGGGAGGGAGAAAACTTTTTGCAATAATTATTCGGACTAACTTTTGTACATAATACTTTGTACACGCACAGCAAAAAAAAAAAAAAAAAAAAAAAGGTTGACAGTGTGTCTGTTAAATTCTGATGAAGCCGTCTTGCTGTTTTGGTTACTGTGCACTCAAATCTTTACAAAGCCTGTGATTTTGCACTCTTGCTCAGCAGAAATCTCTGCATTTAATGCCAAGATGTCCCAGTTATGCTTTCCTTTGAAGAAATGAAAGTAGAATGTTGTATTGGAGAGCGATATCAAAAGAAATTTTTACAGACATTAAATTCGGCTGGCAAGCTTCTCGGGCAGACCCCATTGCTCTGAAAGCACTCTATTTAGCCAAGCACTCTGCCTCTCTCTTTCTCCCTCTCTCCCTTTCTCTCCATTCCACTCCCTGCACACGCTGCTGAAAAACGGCAGTAAGTGCCTCTAATCAAATTGAGGATATTGTGATTTCTAATTACTTCAGACCATTGATTGGCAGCATCAATTAGAATCTCACATTTAACAGCAAATTCCTGGCCAGGCCGTGTTTATAGAAATATTTTTCTTTCCATTTTAAACAAAAACAATATCAAATGGATGTTGTTTAAAATAATTATCTGCAGTTTCACTAAGGGAATGACTTCCAAGAGAATAAAAACAATTGATAATATGGTATCCATTATATCTGATGATGGTGACCTTGAGGCTATAATGTCAGTGCCATAGATATCAATGACATATAAACGATTTTTGTTGTTGCTGGACAAGATTATTACTAATAAAGAAATGGATGGGTAGATGAATGGATAAATAAAATAAATAAATAAAAATGTGGAAAGACATTAATACTTGAATTCCGCAAGGATGCAATTTATTGATAGAAAGGGACAGTAATGTATAATGTAAAAAAAAAAAAAAAATCAAATGTCAAGTCAAGTATGCTTTATTGTCAATTTCCACATGTACAGTACATACATACATACAGAGAATCGAAATTGTGTTACTCTCAGATAAAATTAACATTAAATCCACAAAAATCGAGATCAAATATAAAATGTAGATACAACTATACAATAAGGGAATGTAAAAAAAGGCATATAATAAAATTAAAAATAAAGTTAAATAAAGCAGCGCAAGGCAAATGACAGATATAGTGCAAATCAATGAAGTGAACAACAGTGCAGATAAAAGATTTTTAGTGCAAAAAAATCCCTTATTAAAAATCCCTTATTAAGTCTGATTAAAGTGACAAGTGACAAAGGGCTCAAGAGCAGTTATTTTATTTAACTGACTGATGAGGTAGTGGAATGACGTCAGTTCCATGCTGAATGAGGTAGTGAGCAGACCAATACTGCACAAAGTGACTAGTGCATGCCATCATATAATTAGTGTGTGTGTGTGTGTGGGGGGGGGGGGGGGGGGGGGTTGGGGGGTTGGGGTTATAGTTCAGTCGTGCTTGGGGCAGAAGAGGGGAGGGGGGGCAAGTTCGGGAGGGAGTTCAACTTCCTGACAGCCTGGTGGATGAAGCTGTCCTTCAGTCTGCTGGTCCTGGCCTGGAGACTCCGCAGTCTCCTCCCTGATGGCAGCAGACTGAAGAAGCTGTGTGATGGGTGAGTGGGATCACCTGTGATGCAGAGGGCTTTGCGGGTGAGACGGGTTCCATAAATGTCCTGGAGGGAGGGGAGAGAGACACCAATGATCTTCTCAGCTGCTCTCACTATGCGTTCCAGAGTCTTTCGGCAGGACGCGTTGCAGGCGCCGTACCACACAGTGATGCAGCTCGTTAGGATGCTCTCGATGGTGCCTCTGTAGAAGGTGTACATGATGGGGGCCGGGGCTCTGGCTCTCCTCAGTTTGCGGAGGAAGTAGAGACGCTGTTGTGATTTCTTGGCCAGTGCTGCTGTGTTTTCAGTCCAGGAGAGGTCCTCTGTGATGTGCACACCCAGGAACTTGGTGCTGCTCACTCTCTCCACTGTCACACCATTAATGGTCAGAGGAACGTGCTGAGTGTGTGCTCTCCTGAAGTCTACAACAATCTCCTTTGTCTTCTCCACGTTCAGAGAGAGATTGTTGTCACTGCACCACTTGGCCAGGCGGCTCACCTCACTCCTGTAGTTTATCTCATCTTTGTTGCTAATGAGACCCACCACAGTCGTGTCATCTGCAAACTTAATAAAGAGGTTGGAGTTGTGTGAAGGTGTGCAGTCATGGGTCAGCAGAGTGAAGAGGAGGGGGCTCAGCACACATCCTTGGGGGGCCCCAGTGTTCAGTGTGATGGTGCTGGATGTGTTGCTGCCGACCCGTACTGCCTGAGGTCTTCCAGTCAGAAAGTCCAACAGCCAGTTGCACAGCGAAGTGTTGAGCCCAACTGAATCAAAAGCTGTTGAGGTAAATGAGCTGTTGAGGGATGATTGTGTTGAATGCTGAACTGAAGTCTATGAACAGCATTCTGACATATGAGTCATTTTTGTCCAGATGTGTGAGTGCTGAGTGGAGGGTAGTGGCGATGGCATTATCGGTTGACCGGTCGGACCGATATGCAAACTGGAAGGGGTCCGGGGGGGGCAGACTTGATGTGTTGCATGACTAGCCGTTCAAAGCACTTCATGAGGATGGGGGTAATTGCAACAGGACGGTAGTCATTGAAGCAGGATGGAGATGGCTTCTTCGGAACTGGAATGATGGTTGTAGTTTTGAAGCATGTGGGAACAACAGCTTGACTCAGTGAGATGTTGAAAATGTCTGTGAAGACATCAGTGAGTTCTGCTGCACAGACTTTCAATACACGCCCAGGGATGTTGTCAGGACCCGGAGCTTTGCGTGCATTGATCCTGCTGAAGGATCTCCTCACGCTGTCTGAGGTCAGCATCATCACCTGGTCGCCGGGAGGAGGTGGAGTCTTCTGTACAGTGGTGCTGTTTTGTTGCTCAAAGCGAGCGAAGAAGGTGTTCAGCTCGTTCAGTAGAGAGATGTTGCTGTCACAGGTCCGTGGTGGGGGCTTGTAGTCCGTAATGGTCTGTATCCCCTGTCACAGGTTCCTAGTGTCTCTGCTGTCGCTGAATTGATGAGCTATCCTCCTGGAGAGCTGTCTCTTAGCCTCTCTGATGCCACGGGACAGGTTGGCCCTAGCTGTTCTCAGGCCCACCTCATCTCCAGCTCTGAAGGCAGCGTTCCGTGTCTTCAGGAGTCTGTAGACCTCCCCTGTCATCCATGGCTTCTGGTTGGCCCGGACAGTGATGGTTTTTGTGACCGTAACATCATCAATACACTTGTTGATGTAGGCAGTGACATGTCTCTGAGTACTCCTGGAGGTCAGTGGTTTTATTGCATGTGGCAGCCTGCTTAAACATGTCCCAGTCAGTTGTGTTGAAGCAGTCTTGAAGAACCTCTGATGATCCTTCTGGCCACACTTTAATCTGTTTGTAAACTGGTTTGGCGACTTTAATGAGTGGTCTGTATTAGCATGACAGTTATGTGGTCTGAGGCTCCAAAGTGGGGGAGGGGGAGGGCTTTGTAAGCTCCTCTCTGTGTGGTGTAAACAAAGTCCAAAATGGTATTACCTCGTGTTGGAAAGTTAAGTAATCCTTAATGTAATTTAATCCTTTACTTTTGAACTTTTATTTAGCAGCTCAACTGTTTTCAACGTTGTTAATACTAAGAAATGTTTTGTGAGATTTCTGATAGATCATGTGACATGGAATAATAGTTGCTGAAAATTAAGCTTTGCAGTGACAAAATTAATGACATTTTAGAATATATTAAAATAAAATAAAAACAATTTTTAAATTGTAGCAATTTTTCCCTTCTTAATACAGCTCTTACTGTGTTTTAGATCAAATAGAGAGAGAGAGAGAGAGAGAGAGACTATAAAAAGGACACATACAAGACACAAAATAACACACACACACGTTTGTTTTTGTGAAAAGTGGGGACACCCCATAGGCATAATGGTTTTTATACTGTACAAAATGTATATTCTATGGCCCTACACCAACCCTAACCCTCACAGGAAACTTTTTGCATTTTTACTTTCTCAAAAAACTCATTCTGTATGATTTATAAGCGTTTTGAAAAATGGGGACATGGGTTATGTCCTCATAAGTCACCCTCTCCTTGTAATACCTGTGTCATACCCATGTAATTATACAGAGTTGAGTCCTGATATGTCACAAAAACATTTGCACACACACACACACACACACTCACACACACACACACACACACATATATATATATATATATATATATATATATATATATATATATATGGCCACTGTGAGCTTGTGTGTTTGGAAACCATTTGCTGAAAATCTCCATACTCTTGGTCCTTATTTGACAAATTAATAAGTGTTGAATATTTCTATGGACAAGATTTACCACAGTTTCCGTTCCATTTAGAATCAGTAGACATGTGGACCGACTACAGCTGAAACAGCTTATTCATTTAGCTATAATTTACATTACAGAATCAAGTAAGCTTCTTTTCACACATTTCTGAGTCTATTTTAGCACGGATTGTCTTTGGGGCTATGTGGGAGCAACATCAGAAGTACACACCCGCACATGCGTGCAGCTTAGAGGGAGCACTGCCCATGAACTGGAGACTTAATGAGATCTCCTATCACCATTGTGAGCATTGTGGTGGTGAAAAGTGCACTTAACCCCAGGATGTTCCAGAGGCGGTGTCCATGCAATTAGTATAATGTAAGTCACTTTGGATTAAAAAAAAAAAAACTCTGCTAAT
Organism: Carassius carassius; assembly: GCF_963082965.1. Lineage (NCBI taxonomy): Eukaryota > Metazoa > Chordata > Actinopteri > Cypriniformes > Cyprinidae > Carassius > Carassius carassius. The sequence goes on along the minus strand of NC_081774.1, from coordinate 15,309,341 downwards.
GATGAGTAATAAAGCCATGGGTAGTCACATCAGGTTTGTTTGTTGAGGTCTATCTTTAAAAAAAAAAATAGCCCAATTTTATTTTATTTATTTACTTTTTTCACATTGACATGACCTCAAACTCCAAATTCCTTATAAATAATAACCATCATTTTAATTAAAAAAAAAAAAATTAAAGGGCATTATAAACTCAGCAATTAATTGTATTGATTTTCACATACCCTAAGCCTCAGCTCGATAATGCCTAACCTTCAGGGTGCACTTAAAATAAATTATAAAGAGAGAGAGAGAGAAAAAAAAGATAAGATAAGTAACTGTAGAAAATCCACTTTGAATATTTGAACTGCATGATGCAAGCCATAAAATACTAGGAAAGAATAAAGCAGAAACTAAAACAAAGCAAGATTATGCAATACATAAAAATGCAATTCTCTCAAGTTAACAACAAATAAAATATGCTATTGTACAGCTTGTTTCATACTGCAATTTGCGCCATTGTTAAACCAACTTTTCCAGTCCTTTCTTACTGTATATCTTTAATTAGGCATCTGTAGAACCACTTTTAGATGTTAAAGTTCAGCATATTACTGACCTCATACAATCAGATTTTAAATGAATACTTCCACATTGCTTTGAGTAAAACTGGTTGGCTATGCAAAAGCTGTTTTTGTTCATTTATTTAATTTGTAAATGAACAGGTGGAAGAGATCCACTTTAGCCAACTGCTAATGTGCCACAAGACATACTGTATTAGGAAGGATTAGCCTACCAGTTGTGTTATTTGTAGGTTGTATAAAAAAATTATCTTCCAACATGCTAACCTTGACAGATGTGCAAGGTTTTAAGCAAACAACCCATTTGCAAAGTTTATTGTAAAGTATTTGAGGTTTTAGATGATTTATCATGATGTCCAGCCTTGTGCCTCCATAAGGCGAGAATACTGTACATTTCAGTAATGGGTAAATTGGAGGTGCAAGCAATTTCATTCTCAGCCGGACTTAGACTGGAATGGTGTGATTATGGCAAGGGTCATTATGTAGTGAATCTCACTATTTAATATAGCATGCATTGTGTGAAATATTGGTGCAGTTACATGCATTAACTTGTCTGAATTCAGCACAAGAAACATGAGCAATCTTTTGTTAAAGTCACTTTTTTATGGTCTAATCTGGGGTCACTGAATGACATGACACTCATTCTCTTGTCTTATTTGAGTAAAATGGGCCATATGTCTATATAACATGCCAGAACGCACCTATGGTAAATATATCAGTATATTGATTATTTCAAATCAATGCGTAAATACACTTAGAAAACATATCCTTGTGAAGTTTTATTATTATTATTATTATTATTATTATTATTATTATTATTATTATTATTATTATTTAATTCATTTTTAAAGAAGTTTATTTTACATTTAAATCGATTATTCCTAAAAATGCACCATATCTTGAAATTTAGTTACATATTTAACTGTCATGTGCTCAATTTAAACAAAACAAAAAAAATCTTTCAACTCACTTATGAAAAATAATACTTTTTTAACAATAATATTTAATAAACAACAACAAGTTGCTAAGCAATTCAGTCAAAAGTACAAAAGCTTAAAGCTTAATGTATACAACTATAATGCTATTAAACGTTGCCGTCAGCCAAAATGATTTGTTCTGGAACAAATAATGTATTCATGGGACCAAAGATTGCCGTTAGATTTACCCAAAACAATTTATATCTCATGCTTAACCACTATAGAGATATCAGAGCCAGAGGCAAATTTCAGAAAAATTTGATGCCCTGGAGCTCACATCTCCAAAAATGTCAAAGAATATGTTCAAATATGCGCTATCTTTATAAACAAACCGTATATTTGAAGTTTAAATAAGTACATTCTGTGACATAACAACATTAGTATTTGTAAAATTATGGTGGATTTAGGCGTCTGTCATGAGACTTGCTCTGAGAAATGCTGATGATGCAAATGGTGAAAATATTCCTGTGGAAAAAAAAAAAGAAAACCTGTTGCATAAATATCTATACAATTCATTTATATAAATGTCAGAGCAATGCAAGTGTTCTGAAAAGTTTCTTGAAAAAGAATAACAGTAATTCCCAATTATCCTTTATGAGTCCTCTATTAAACATTTAAAAGATTCAGACAACAGTTAAAAAAAGAAAGAAAGAAAAAAGAAGCATGAAACAGAAAATGATATCATAGAGAGGACCCTCAAAATATCAGATAATTTAGAATTTTTTTCTGACTAGACAAGATTGTAAAATGTCATGTGGTGTGCCTCCTCAAAATCTTTAATGATATTTAAGAATGAACAATTCATTATATTAAAATATAGATATACCCGCCTCACTCCATTCTCAAGGCTCTCGGCCCCGCCCCTTTCGTCACACACACACACACACACACACACACACACACTCACTTTGATCCGAAATTACAATAACAAGCAGAAGAAATAAGCAGACATTATTTGTCATCTAGCTTCGATCTACTGTAGCTCTCCATGAAAACTCTCTGTAATTGAGGTTTATATATAGTTAAGGACAAAGACACATAAATTACAACCTTGGAGAAGATAACGTGGCTTTCCATCCTGACCTCCAACACCTCAGCTTAGCCAGAGAGCATCTGAAGCGCCTTCAAGAAAACATCACATCACGGCGAACACCATAGAACATTCTGAGACTGTAAAGGTCAGTAACGAGAGATTTCATTCTATCTCTGAAGAATCTCTCATAATAATGGGGGCAAGAATTGCTGGCAGAGCCTGTGGTTCGCTTAAAGTGAGGACAGGCTTTTTATCATCCTACGCAATGACTGACAAAATAACCTTGTCTAGAAGGCTGAGAATGCTAAAGGAACAGATGACTACAGAACCCTCTACAAAGCCATCGGTTTATGCATTTGGGTGACTTCCACAACCCATGAAGATGGGTCTGACCTTGCTGTAATCGCACTAGAGTAGGTACTAGAGTAGCTACCTCCACCTCTTCAAAACTCCAAGATGCATCTTCCAAAGCGGACATCCTCCGCATTTTGCATTAGCCACCATCAGAGCAAGCAGCGAAGTACGCTTAGGGCAAAGGCAAGCTATGCTGAACAGCAGATGTGCACAATATCCCCCAGAGCACCTGGTGTAAGTGGGCCATGTTGTGATTGCCAGGCTGCAGCACCCCACCTCCAACCGGGTGAATATGAAAACTCCCAGTGACTCTCTGAAAGATTTTTCATGGTTCTGAGAACCAGTGGAAAAACCACAGAGGGATTACCTGCCTTAGTGCCCTTGGAGTTCTCACGAATTCACACATGCAGCTTTTTCTTCACTCCCATGTGTGGCCCACTTTAACCTTAAGCTGTATACATACTTTAATCCCTGATCGTGTCTATGACCAAAATTCTCTGAGCTCTCACATCAGCCATAGCATCTGATGGGATTGTATTCTGGATTCAAAACAAAGACGTGTGCAGTACTATGGAGAATCTCTGTTGACATAATTCCAACTCCACATGAACAGGTGAACTGAAGCAAATTATTACATTATTTGTGTGGTGTGCTCACTGATTGTGTTCTTCTAATTATAGTTTCTACAAGAAAAAAAAACAACAACACAAAAACAAAAAACGGCATTTGGTTTAGGAAAGAACTGGAGTTAAGTTATGAATGAACAAGTGTTCATTTGGAAATTGCTCTAAATAACACAGTGACGGAACAACAAACAATCTTTTTTTCTTATTCTCAGCTGTAACATTTACTATTTTCCGCACATATAGTGTCATGGGCAAAAGTGTCATATCGCATATTACAAAACATGTCGTCTAATTGAATGGTTTCTAACAGTGGTTTCATTTTAAAAGAGAGCTACTGTAATACCAACCCAGGTTCATTATTGAAACAATGTGTCAATGTTCAAGGCATTTTCAAAAGTGAGTGGCACTTAAAGCAAGTAAAATATGTCCAAAACAGATGAATGTGGTGTGAATGTGCTAATTGGTCAGGCAGTATATTATGTCATGTCATCATGTCATATAATCTACAAATCATGCACTATGGTAATCATAGCATTGTACAAGGAAATACATTATTGTATCAGTATTATGTCCATGTAATCATAATGTGTGCAAAAAATGACTGAGAGTTGTTGATATTTTACTAGAATTTATTTCACCTGGAAACTGCATTTTTTTTTGTTTGTTTGTTTGTTTTCAATGAGCATAAGACATAGTGTCCTCCATAAAAATCCATCAGACCATTTTAAATACTGTACTGATACCGCTCTTTTTTTCTGCCATGAAGTACCTGTACCTGCAAAATGTAAGAGTGCTGAGAGTGAGCGCATCAATAGATGAACACAAACCATCAGCCCTGAACTATAAAAAACAGTGGTAGACATTATCTGACAAAAATAGCCATTAGCATCAGGTTCAAGGCTGGGCAAACTAGGGAGGATTGATCGACCATTGAGAGGGACGCTTGATTTAATCACTTACATTACACACAGCTCACATTACTCTACAAGGGCAGAGATTGTGCATATACTACAACTTTAAACATTATGTTTTTTATTGCGGCTTGAGTAAAACAGTGTACACTTAGATTGTCCTACACTTTATACTTGTAAATGTCACACAAATGACAAGCAATTAACCCCACTGAATACCACACATAACCTGAAGCCTCATACTCACAGACTTGATACTAGTAAAAAGTACTGCATTTCAGACACGGCACACACACATATATATATATATATATATATATATATATATATATATATATATATATATATATATATATATATATATATATATATATATATATTTATATATATATATATATATATATATATATATATATATAATTAAAATTTCAGTAAATAATTAAATATACATATACATACATATTTGCATATACAGTTTACCAACTCCAAACTTTTGAACAATTCTAGGTAATAGGTGTTTATTAGTATAGGGTCCAGTTCTCAGTTGCTTATTAGCATGCCTATTATTAACAAATTGACTGTTGTACTTATGAAGCACATATTCTTTATCCCTAGCAAATAACTAACTATTAAAGCCAGCAAATTAGATGTTAATTGAGGTAAAAGTCCCTGGATCTGTGACCATCTGGTTGTAAATCCCAAATGAAAGGTAAAGTTTCTTCCCCATTTAAAATATTTTACAAAGGCTGGTTTAAATAATTTTTTTTTTTTTTTTTTTTTATAAATCACCATTCTCCATTCATTCAGATATTCTACTTGTGTTTGGTTTTTTTAGTTGCACCAAATTAAAAGTCCCCAGTATTGCACTACCTGTAGGGTCTATGAACAAACAGCAATACTGGAGGGCAACACGAAATTGATCTTATTTACTTTCCTAATACACACACTAGGTCTTCCGATTCATCAGTGTACGTTCTTCTTAAGAAAAACTGCTTTGTTTCCATAATCTTTCATAAAAATGTAACAACTTATTTCAAATCTGAATCATGATCCTTTTAGCTGACATCACCAATCCTTTTCAAACCATCCACTCCAACCACCTGGTACCATTCTGGTAAGTAAGCCCACTTTTCATGATTCAATCAATTGCAGACAGTTCCGCTATATATATATATATATATATATATATATATATATATATATATATATATATATTATTTTTTCTGGTTGAGTATCCTGTGTCATTCAGAAATGTATCAGATTACGGGAGTAAATTGAGTCTGCCAGGCCCTTTCATCTCTTGCAAACATTTTCCAGTAGTTTCAGGGAAAATACATAATGTTCATTGCCTACGGTGAAATTATGATTGAACGGAAACAGTTTATATCTTCGTATATTACTGATAAAGTGTTGCATTATTCCACCATATCTTCAACAAAATCAACTAGATGTGTTATGAAATTACTGTACCCCTCACTGATGAAACTGTAACCACAAATCCATATTAGAAAGCCATCGCTGGCGGCACAGAGCAAATTCCTCCAAAACCCTCCCAAATGGAGCATCCATGATGGCCACTCAGACTGTGTGGAGGCCAAAGCCATCTGTTGCTCAAGTGTTAGTAATTTCCTCACCAGGTCTGTCAGCTGGAGAACTGCCTTGATTGGGCAATTCTGATGCTCATGGTAAACCAGCAGAATGTCACTGCACCTGGGCTCTTTCTGCAAACAGACAATTATCATTCCAATCAATGGGGTATTGGGTGCTTAGTGGGGTTCCTTTGTGGTGAAAGGATTGCCTCAGATTCTTGTGTAATTAAGCCCCGGCATGAAATGTCAAATTTAAGCATCAAGCATAATACAGTCAAATGCTCATCAGTCTCATTTTGGAATTTACATCTGTAATTGGCTGTTCATACTAAATAATGAAATACCTTTTAGATGGCAAACATTATGGCATGGATATGGGGATGGAGCAGAAGTATCCTGGCAGCAGCATTCATTCAGTCTGTTCGCCTCACAAGAGGCCAGGCAGGAGGGAGAGACAGGGTGAGTCAGACAGAGGTGCAGATCCACCGCTAATGCTGTGTTTCTGGAGAGGAAGAGGTCCTGTCAGCAGGATGCTACAGCGGTGCTGATAAATCGTGCTGCGTGACTGAAATTCACTAATAATAACAATCAGTCAAAATCTTCGACAGCTATTGCCAGGCACCAAACCCGCCTTTGTCTGTGTACACATAACCGAATGCCTCTTAATTTGCTAATCAATTGGCCATGTCTGCTAAGCCCTACAATTTATTATGCAAAGCCGCCACAACCTGTTGACGAGAAAAGCTAAGCATCACATGAGGGCGTTAATTTTCATTTCAGCTCAATTTTAAACCAAGAAATTGTTTGTTTTTTAGAAATATAATGTTGGGCAGTAAGAATGATTAAGGTACGGTTTAAACGGCTTCATGGGTGGGGGGGTTCAAAGAGAATGAACTGTGCCACTGGCAACACTGTTAATTTGCATGTGCTTCCTGTGTTGTTTTAACGTCCAGTTCAATAAAGGTTATTTGGCTAATGGTGCAAATGTGGCCATAGAATCTGTGTTAAATTCAGTTTGCCTACTGCATGTCCAGATCTTGTTCGTACGGTCAGTTTTGAGTTCTTGGATGCAGCAGGCTACTATGGTCTCACATACTTTACAGCATGTATGCATTTTGTCCATGAAAAAAGGTAAAAATGCTTAAAAATGTAAAGAAAAAAAATAGAAATAATAAGAGTTTTGCATTATTATCAGTTGTATAATCAGTTGTAAAATGAAGCACTGATTCACCTTTCTGACAAAATGCAACTACCTTTGTCTTTCTGTGTTCAAAATGCATTAAAGTGTAATGGTTAATTAATTAAATCCAAGAAATTAGTCAGGTTCCACTTAGTGCCCTATAATTTAGTGCATTTGTCACAAAGTGTTAGTGAAGCTGTTTGTGAGTTTGCTTACAGTATTAATGTGGTTACAATGAGACTGCAAAACACTACAAAACATGCAAGAAGCATGACTTAGAATGCGCATATGATGAAAGTACTGAATATTTATGCATTGGCTAGAAATGCTAACAAGTCCATGGGTGTGAAAAAAACTGTCCATGTGCAATCATTAGTCTTGGCAGGAATACTGGCCAAGAGTAATGTAAGGGAAGGCATGCAGGGAGAAAGACAAGGAGGTGGAGGCGTGGTACTGTCAGGAGGAAAAGTAGGAGGCGTTGTATGAAATAACACATGCATTGATGCAATATGCCAAGCGCCAAAATAAGAAGGAATATAGTTATTATTTTGCTTTTGTTTTCTCTACACATTTGGTCTTACTTTGACTTTTAACTGTGACATTCAAGCATTTTTGCAGTTGATGTTTTCACTTTCACTATCTCTGTAATGGTGCCCAGACATAGGGTAATAAGTTTGAATCCATTAACATTTCATTCACCATCCATCTGTTTTCAGTTCTTGGTAGCATCTAGCATATTTCTGCTGTGACAGCACTTCCAAGAGAAAATGAGCTCATTACATTAAACCAGTGTTAAGAATTAACTAGCCTAACTGAAAGTACTTAAAGGGATAGTTCATCCAAAAATCTAAATTATGTCATTAATAACTCACCCTCATGTCGTTCCAAACCTGTGAGACCTCCATTTATTTTCAGAACACAGAACAAGAACTCGAGAACAAGTCAGTTTTTTGTTCGTTATCTGGCTCGGCTCGGTGTTCATCTTCAGTTCTCTCTTCACAGCAGTTCAGTCAGTGTACTGTTTGAGTACATGAATTACTCCAGGATATTGGTCTGTTTGAACTCAGAGTGAGTGTCAGCCACATTAAAAAAGTTAACGGCTTAAGTCATTTGTTGATTAATGCTTATTGGAGACGCGAACCGTTTAAAACGATTCAGTTTCAATTTGGTCAACTGGTTCAAAAAGATCCGGTAACATCGAATGAATCGTTCGCGAACCGGATATCTCATCCTGATTTGTTTTGAACTCTCTCACAACAGAAACGGAAGAGAAGACTATGCTGAATAAAGTCGTAGTTTTTGCTATTTTTGGACCAAAATGTACTTTCGATGCTTCAAAAAATTCTAACTGACCCTCTGATGTCACATGGACTACTTTGATGATGTTTTTCTTACCTTTCTGAACATGGACAGTAGACCGTGCACACAGTTTCAATGATTTTTGGGTGAACTATCCCTTTAACTAAAACTTAGCAACCTTAGCAAATTGTCCAGTAGCATTTCAGTAGTTCAGTTGTTTTTAAAATAATGCCTGTCCCGTACAATTAAAGAAATAAAGGTTATTTATTGGCATCTATGCTTCCGCGAAGAACCTTTAACATCCATGGTACCTTTCAGTTCAAATGGTTGTTCATAGTGGAAAAAAAGGTTCTTTAGATTATTAAAATGTTCTTAGTGACAAGTATTTTTTTCTTCTTCCAAACCAGTTTTCCATTAAGTCTTATTCAATAAAGAGAATCAATTCATCTGAACAGTTCATGAAACTTAAACCAGTTTCTTGATTTGAGTTTCTGAGTGGCATCTTGGGTCTGAAAGAACAGTTCATCCAAAAAATGTGTCATCATTTACTCACCATTCTGTCATTACAAAAGTTTCTTTCTTATGTTGATCACAAAGGAATATATAGAAACACCAAGGAATACTGGAGAAAATAATATGGAAAGAAATACTATAAAAGTCAATGGGGACCATCAACTTTTTGAGTACCATCATTCTTCAAAATATCTTCTTTTATATAAGAAAGAAACTCATACAGGTTTGGAACGCAATGAGGGTGTGTAGATGATGACAAAATGTTCATTTTTGCTGAATTATCTCTTTAAGTTATCAGTTTAGATAAATGTGTATTTAGATATTAAGCTACGTTTAAAATGCTGCTTCTCCAACAATGCACCAATCTATTTGAAACTAATGATTTTTGACATCCAGGACAATCATATCTTCAGAGGTTTCTAGAAACTCTCAGTTGCAATGTTGTCCTCACAACTAATGAACATAAATATGAACAGGAGTTTCTGTAAGAGGAGACAATTATACACTAGTGGCTTTGAGCTGATGTAAACAGGCAAGGCTTTCTGCAATGATATGTGAATAGGTAAATGCAGAGATGTGTCAGAAAATATACTGAATATATATTCAATAAATATAATGTAAGTTTACTGTTTTAAATGTACATTTTTGTAATTCATTAAAAAAAGTGATAACTTTACATTAAGCAAATGTATGAGACGTATTTGAAAGTGTGCATCACTTGGAAGGAATCACAAGGTTTAAGTACAATATTTTTTTATTTTTTTATCCACCATTTCTACACAACATTTCACTCTCTGTAACCTTTAGAAATACAGAACTAAAGAGGACATTTTTTTCCTGAGGTATGTTTAAGAGTTTTATGCATCACCCTCTTCACATCTGAAATGAGTAACAACACTTACTCATGGGTTGCAGGTTTACTGTTGGGACCAAAGCAGTAGCTGGCACTGCTCCATCCTTTAGTACATTGTGGCAGGTCTGCGATGAAATCCATGCTCAAATATGCAACACAAACTGTAGTGGGTGGACTGCAATGATCAGGGATTTTACAAAACATAAACTATGTATACAGTACACTACTGTCTGGGATTATTTTATTTTAAAAGAAAGTAATACTCCTTCAAGGAAGCAAAAGAATAAAAAATGAAAATCAACTATTTTAATGTTCTTTAATATATTGATATTTTATATATCATCATCATCATCATCCCTAATAATAATAATAATAATAATAATAATAAAATCCTTAAAATAAATTGAAGTGTTTTATGCAGGCTGCAATTGCATAATGGCCTTGAGACTACAACTGGCATATTGAAGGCATAGTTTCAAATACCGTTGTTAAGGGATGTATTGAATTGATATGGTACTGGGGTAAGTTTCGATCAATATACTATTGCAGAGCAATAAAGATGAAGCAAGGTTCCTTTTGAATCAAGATATTAAATAAATTACACTGTAGTTTGTCTGCCCTCAGAAGCGCACAAGCATTCTTACAATTGCAAACTGCGCAGAGTATCACAAAAATTGTAGTTATTGTAAAAATTTAGATCAAATTAAACTAACCACCAAAGCGAATTCATACACACATATCAAGACGTTTGTCAAAACAAACATTCTTCTTGGTTTATGTGGCACATTACAAACTTATTTGTATTTTTGCAATACATTGACTGGAATTTCTCCCAACATCTTTGCCGTAGGACAGGCACATCAGTGTGGTCTTTGATCCACCTCATATAGCACATCAAAGCGGGGCTCAAATGAAAAGCTGTATTTGCCATCACCACCTTAGCTCTTTCTAGCTCAGAGAGAGTCAGAATCTATTCAATGCGCTCTCATCTTCAGCACTTATCCACAGTGACACTTATCCTGAAACTGCATGCTATACATACAATAGAGGACTTGTATGTGAAATTTAAGCAATTTCGTTATACAAAGAGATTGAAATGTGTGGTTCTGTATGAAAATCTACATAGACACATGATTTGATGCAACATTAAATTATATATTTTATTTAAAACGACTTACAGTACAGCCCCATCATAGTGTAAATTCTCTGGGATTTGCATAATGCTTTAGGCTCAATTTTGGTTTGTTTGTTTTTTAATAAAATAATATTTGGCTTATAATATCTGGCTTTGAACCAAAATACCAAACCTACTGTACAAATACATGTATTACACTGTAATTTTCTAGACTTTTTATAGTACATATATATTGTTTGACTGTATACCATTTAAAAGTCTGGGGTTTGTGAGATGTTTTATTGTGTTTGAAAGTCTACATGTTTTAAGGTTGTGTTTATTGGATTAAAAACACAATAAAACATTAATATTGTGAAATATTATTACAATTTAAAATGGCTGCTTTCTATTTTAAAATATAGTTTATTTCAGAGACTTCCATCTTAATTAATTAACAGCATTTATTTGAATAAAAATATTTTGCGACATTATACATTTCTTTATTGTCACATTTGATGAGTTCAATGTGTACTTGTTGAATAAATGAATAAATAATCCTAACATCCTACTGACCTCAAACTTTTGAATGGTAGTATAAGTAGATTTATGGGATTATATGGAATTATGTGCAGTTTTGTTATGCGAAAGTGAGTGAAATTTACAGAGCTGAATCGAACTTATCCAAAACTGATGCTCTTCCAACAAAAAACAAAAACTCTTCCAAATTTTTATTATTTATTTATTTATTATTATATATTTTTTTAAAGATATTTACTTATATTACCCATATATTATATATCACCCCATTTTTGTTATGTTAGAAAAAAAATAATAAATAATCAAATATTTCACTGAATAATCAAATGAGTCATTATCATGCATTACATTGTTTCCCCGAGGTCCAACCTTTTGGAACCAAAACATAATTTGGTTTATAAATCAGTTTTAAATTATAATTTTACCATCTGAACAAACAACAGAAGTCTTGTGAAATATAGAATTAAGTTTTTTTTTAAATCCCTATTTTGTATTTAAATATTGATATATTCTTTGTTTATTTATCATTTCTCTGAATGTATTACTCTCTCTGTGTGTTCTTTGCTGCATGCAACTCCTCCTTTTGTTGAGAAAGACTGCCAGCTCCACTGAGTGATCAGATTTATTTGTTCAGCAGAAAAATCTGACAGTCATATTTGTGCTTATGTGTGCGATGAAAACAAACAGCCCTACAAAAACCTTTGTTAGGCTGATTTAGGATTTGCAGTTTTAAGAGTGTCACAGATATGCCTCGGGTTCCTGTCCTTTACCAATGTTTTTATTCCAAGATTTAATTCTTGAAAGTCATCATGCCTGCTGTGTTAAACCCGCTGTCCTAATTTCAATGCCCTGGTCTATAGCCAACACTGGTTTCTCTCCCCTCTCTCCCTCCTCCCAGTCAACTCCATCCCCAATCACAATCTTATGAATGGCAACCAATCAGAGCCTGCTGCCCTCTGCAAACTGCATCCTTGTCCAGCAGAGCAAGAAAGAAAGGATAGAGCAGGAGAGAGAGGGCTTTATGTGTGAGCAAGGGAGGGAGAGAGAGAGAGGCAGCTGGAGTCTCACAAACAACTGTAGTCAGTCTTGGAATCTGAGCGCTGCCAAGAGGCGAGTACAGAAGCCAGCGTCGTACTTCCATGAGGATGACATGCTCTCAGAAGAGCACAGGAGTCTGTTTTGTTAAGGTAAGAGCCTTATGCTTCATACACTTCAGATAACGCCAGCGAATCTGAATAGCATTTAAAGAGCGTTGCAATTTTATAACTAGTTTTAAATTGTTGCTGTAGAACTGACAAGAGGCGCAACTCAAATTTAAATTGAAATACATTGGAATGCTTCCTTCTGCATGAAATTGCAGTTTTCCATGATAACAACCTCAACAACCTCATAATGGATTGGAATTTTAATGTAATAGATTTGAATGGCTTTTGCCCCTCTGTCATAATGCCACAGACATGCCAGATCATAAAATCTTACATGAAATGCCAGTCATCTGCTCTTTTATTTAGATATTTGTAATCTATCTATCTATCTATCTATCTATCTATCTATCTATCTATCTATCTATCTATCTATCTATCTATCTATCTATCTATATCTGCAATATGCATCATTATACAGTAGTTAGTCTTCTTTTATTTTATACTGTGTGTGTATATATACTGTGTGTGTGTATATATATATATATATATATATATATATATATATATATATATATATATATATATATATATATATATATATATATATATTAACACAGTGTCTAGTCTAGTTAAACTTTACCACCCACTAGAGTCATGATGGCAGTTGAAGTTTCTAAAATCCTACCTCTATCTTTAAGCGTTTAATCACCCTGTCGCTTTTTACATGGAGGTGTGCACATGTGTTTAGAGGTTTGCATGCTTGTTTGATCCTTGACGTAAAACATATCACAGCCGACTAAGGGAAAGTGCTTTCATGCACCACTGTCTCTGTTTGTGATCCTCAACCCGGGGTTTTAGCTAAAGCGGTGCAGATTCTGTAGAATGTTGGCATGGCTGTAACACTAAACCTGCATAAGCAGCGCTCAGTGTTTGAAAGTCTTCGTTTTTTTCTAGCTTTCATGTCAGTTGTTTGCACCACTTGTGAGTGTGGTAGTTTAATGTAAGACTGTAGACAAATCACTTTGAGGGCTGAATCGCCAATAAGGATTGATTCTCGTCAGTGTACCTAAAAAAATGTCTGTGCTTCTGAACTCAGCCAATATATGCAGACTGTGATTTATACATCTGACATGAACACATAGTGACATGACTGTTTCACACAAATTAAAGCGCACACTTCCTCTGAGCCAGTGTCAGATGTATAATTGCCTTTCAACACTGAGATAAATCACGAGATAAAGCCCCACATGCTTCCACTCAGGGAAGCTCTATCTCTCTGTCACTTTCTGTTTCTGTCTTCTGATATCATCCCTCCAATTTGCCTCATAATGAGGTGAAAGATCCAACCAATCTATTTCTTTTCAGAGAAGTGCTATAATCATATTTTTGCCCTAACCTGAGAAAGTGACCTATAAGAATACATTTTAGGAGGTCAAGGACTGTTCATCTAGCGTCCGTCTGAATTTTAGTCACCAGTAACACCCCTAGCAATGTTAGCCAGCATTTCCAGTATCTGCAAACGTGTGCCACGCGGTCCTCTCTTCCTCTTTGCCCCTCTCTGACAACACACATAATTTTTTTAATCAGACAAGACCTCCATCAGCTCCTGCTGAAACTCACTTTTGAATTCATTAGATCCTCAGAGCCACACAAAATCAGAGAAAGTGTTCTATCTAATAACTCCGGGTGTAAATGATCGTCTTGAGTCTGTGAACCTGGCAGAATCAAAGCCGATCCTCCAGGCAGGCAATCAACATGGTGCATATCTGATCTGTACCAAAGTTTCAAAACAAAGAAGACAGGGCATTAATATTGCAAGGGAGAGGCCAGCTGTGAGAGCCGTCCGGCATGAGGGATGGAGTGATGGGGAGATTCATACAGGGAGGAGAAGAGAGGAAAAGGTCTTGGGCTCCCCCAAGTGGTAACTGTTGCATAAATGGCTTGTTGTTGGTGTCAGAGTATTGGAAAATAATCCCTTAAATGTAAATGTTTCCCTCTAGCACTTAAACATATGCAGTTATGTAGGTGATTTAAGCTGCTGTACATATGGCAAGGACGGTCATGGGCATAGAACGCTGCATTAGATTTGCATATTCAACTGGATAGCACCAGAATCCAGGCAAAAAAAATAAACACAGTATATGTCATTAGGGAGACCAGATTTGGTTCCATGATAGCTTAGATACAAGTACTAAGTGTACTTGACTCTGAGCTGCAGGCATTATTGCTAATTCTCTAATTAATAGGTGATATATGGCACGTCCCGAGAGTGTATCTTATGCCCATCTCTCCTTTTCCCCGGCCAAATCACTGACCACTTATACCTTAAAATTCATGAGATGTCAAAGGCTGCTTATTATGCAGCGCACATCTAGGATTAATATTCTAATAAGGTTCATGGTAAGAGTTTAAATTATAACTGCAGCATTTAATCATAATAATAATCAAAGTGAATTACATGTTACAAAACAAAAATGGTTTTTTATGCCAGCTGGGGGCAAGATGGGGAATTAACAAGGAAAACACAGCACTTTATTAAACAATATTAAACAATCAAAAATATATTTAGACAGCTGGTTGGCCACTGTTGTTATGCTGAATGACGAATACAATGTGCATTTTCAAGAACTTTGCAAAAATGTGTTGAACTGGAAAGTATTTTAGTGAAAATGACTCCTATTGACAGGAAAGTTGTTCGATTTGAAATTATTCTGTATAAAAACAAAGGACGTTGGAATGTGATGAATTTTCTGAGATGTTAGAGGTCAGCAATGAAGTGGGTGTTCTGAAATACTAGATTCTGATTGTTCAGTCGTGGCATTCCGTGGTCTGATATTTTTTAATAGAGTGAAAGTCAGTTTGGAAAGTAAAAATCCTATAAATTTTCAATAGGATAATTTATTTTAACAATTATAACTTATAAGCCTTTAGACCTATACTGTTCTGTGAGCTACAAGGTTAATCGATGGTATATGCTTTTGTTGAAGCCCAGATTATTTCAACTTATTTTTCTGATTTCAAATCCATGATAAAACCCCTCATTTTCTCTTGCTCTTTTAACCTTTCATAACTGCAATTAAGTTAGGGTGACAGTATTTTAGATTTCCAAAACGAGGACATTAAGGGGCGGAGTTCATGGGCGGAGACAGCGTGGGGATTCGACTAACAGTATATGTCTTTTTATAACTAACATTAACACAGATTAATAAATGTATTGTTCCATGTTCGTTTGTATACCACGCGCAAGGTTTATGCGCGTAGTCCAAATATTCCTTTCCGTTTTTAGTGTATCTCTGTGGCAGAATTACAGCACCAAATACTGGCTTGGCATGTATACCACTTTGTTTTGTGTCGGTTTTGTGTGGACACATATTTCTTGAGACGAGAGGAAAAAAAAAAAAAAAAGATTGGATAGGGAAAGCTCTTGGCTTCGTGTGGACAAGCCTGAGTTGGGCAGGTTATTCCAACAGAATGGAACAGTTAATGTAGAAGTCCATGAAAGTTTCATCATAGAATGCAAAATGTTTCAATACAAGAATTTCAGTCAAATGTCATTAAATTTCATCGATATTTAAATCTTTTAACCGACTTGGGAAAATCCACCCATGGCAACAGTTTAAAAGTAGCCCAATTGGGAAAAAATGCGGACTTGGCAACCCTGCATCCAACAAGAACAGCAGGAGTCAGATTTTGTCTGATCACTAGGGATGCACCGAAATGCAAATTCTTGGCCGAAGCTGAAGCCGAACAAAATGAAATACAGGGTTGAAGGCCAAATACAGAACACAGTTTTTCAAATGTATATATATATATATTATTATTATTATTATTATTATTATTATTATTATTATTATTATTATTATTATTATTATTATTATTATTAAATGTGCTTTATAAATAAATCAGAACTCAAAAACGTATTTTAAATGATAGTGTTTAACTTAAATTCCTTGAAAAACTAGATTACTTATGATTATTCAGAGAAATCTCCACCAGTCAGAGAACTGAAACAAGTAAATTGTGCAAAAAGAAACACTCAAACAAATATATATATATATATATAAAACAACTATATAACACCAAAGTCCGCATTGTTTGCAAAGCTTCATGGTATTGGAGATCTTTCCCTTGTTAAATCCATTAAGTACAGAGTCTTGAACCTTTGAATTTTTGTCCAATTTTCAAATATATTTTTTTCCTTCAAATCTAAGTTTGCAATGCTGTAATTTATTGAAGCTGATCGGTTCGGTCCATGGCTTGTGATGCATTACAAGAAAAAATAAAATAAAATCTGTATGGGAAAAAAAAAATTACTTCAGGAACTTCCATAATTTTGCATCAGCTATTGTTTGTACTGAAAATAATCTCAGATCTCAGATTATTTTAATATTAATATCACTGCAATAATGTTTGTCTTGTTGTTAGGCTAAATCTAATTGGCTATTTTTGTTTTAGAGGAAGCTATGGGATAAATGAACGTAAATCAATATTTACTTTATACATATTTATTTATTTGACTTGTAGCCATGTAACCTAAAAGCAGGCGCGCAGATGGCACTAGGGACGGGGGGGACATGACCCCCCCAGATTCATAGGTACCAGATCCGTCCTCCTCAGTGTCTCAATGAAAGGCTTTATTGGTAAACAGAGGATTAATCTGAATTTCCGCTATGTACACTAGTCTAAGTAGAAGCGAAGTAGGGCGAAGCATGGTGGCCGAGAGAGATCAAAAAGCACCAGCAAATTAAGAAAACATCTTCATCAGTTTGTGTGCCTGTACCGGTAACCATAGTAATATTATACAGGTGCATCTCAAAAAATTTGAATGTCATGGAAAAGTTCTTTAAAAAAAGCAAACTTTCTTATATTCTAGAATCACAGACTGAAATATTTCAAGAGTTTTTTGTTTTAATTCTGATGGTGACTTCCAGCTTATAAAAAATAAAAGTAGGAAACTTTGAAAGAAAAAGAAAAATTTAAATCCAAAGTAGGTTTAATTATGCACTCAATACTCAAATACAACCTGGGCTTCAGTGTGGCGTGGCATGAAGGTGATCAGTCTGTGGCACTGCTGAGGTGTTACTGAAGCCCAGGTTGCTTTGATAGCGGCCTTCAGCTCCTCTGTATTGTTTGTCAGATGTTACTTATCTTCCTCTTCACAATACCCCATAGATCCTCTGTGAGGTTCAGTTCAGGTGAGTTGGCTGGCAAATCAAGCACAGTAGTATCATGGTCAGCAAACCACTTGGAAGTGGTTGTGTCACTGTGGGCAGGTGCTAACGTCCTGCTGGAAGAGGAAATCAGCATCTCCATAAAGCTTGTCAGCAGATGGAAGATGGAAGTGCTCCCAAAATCTCCTGGTAGATGGCTGCATTGACTCTGGACTTGATAAAACACAATGGATCAACACCAGCAGACGTCACAGCACTTAAATCATCTCTGACTTCAGAAACCGCACACTGGACTTTGGATTCTGTGCCTCTCCAGTCTTCTTCTAAACTCCAGACGTTGATTTCCAAATGAAATGCTAAACTTACTTTCATCTGAAAAGAGGACTGTGGACCACTGAGCAACAGTCCAGTTCTTTTACTCCTCACCCAAGATGAAATGCTTCAGATGTTATGCTCTAGTTCAGGAATGGCTTGATTCTAGGAATGTGACAGCTGTAGCTCTTTTCCTGAAGACGTCTGAGTATGGTGACTCTTGATGCACTGACTCCAGCTTCAGTCCACTCCTTGTGACACTCTCCCAAGTTCTTGAATCGGCTTTTCCTGATAATCTAAGGCTGTGGTCATCCCTGTTGCTTGTGCACCTTTTCCTACCACACCTTTTACTTCCAGACAACTTTCTATGAATATATTTTGATACAGCACTCTGTGAACAGCCAGCCCTTTCAGCAATGACCTTCTGTGGCTGACACTCCTTGTGGAGGGTGTTGATGATTGTCTCTTGGACAAATGTAAAGTCAGTAGTCTTTCCCATAATTGTGGTTGCATGTTCTAAACTATCCCAGGAGGAACCCTGTATTTATACTCAAAATTAATCAAACTAATCAAGCTCAAAATAGAATATTCAAATTTTTGAGATACTGAATTTTTTATTTTCTTAAGCTTTAAGTCATAGCCATCAGAATTAAAACTATTGAAATATTTCAGTTTGTGTGCAATGAATCTAGAATATAAGAAAGTTTGCTTTTTTGAATTAAGTTACAAAAAATCGTCTATGTCTGAGCTGGTGATTTTTCTGGACTGAGAAAATTTGACTGCTGGACAGCTTGGTCTCCCCCAGTTAAAAAATCCCATCTGCGTCCCTGCCTGAAAGCTAAAGTGGAGCCTTGTGTCCATGTTGAACACTGATGTGTTTGCTTAATGTAAATTCAGAAAAAATAATAGCGGTGTTAAATATCACTCGGGGCAGGCATTCAAACATTTAGCAACATTAAAACTCTGTTTGCTACATTTAAGGAGATGCTCGTGAAAAATCCTCTCTAAAAGGTGAAAAGGAGGTGAGTAATGTTTCACTTAGTTCCAGTTAATTGAATGTATCGCACATTGGCTGTCATGCTTAAACACTCAGTCTGAAAGCTCAGGAATAGACACAGCGGCAGGCCACTCTGCCAGCAGCAATCACTATTTGAGGCAGCAAGCAAGAGCTTTTAGGTCGTGTGACCAGCATTTGAATCCAACCCTAGTCAGTCAGTGACATATAATCAAGGTCTGCTATTGATCCAGCTACGTACGTTGATTTCTCTCGGCTCTGATGTAGCTATAACACCCGTACTATAGTACTCCCTCTGGAAATCGATTTAGATGTGGAACATATTAAGAGGACAAGGGAATAAGAAGATGACATTGGAATGAGAATCAATTTGTGAATAAGGGTTGTCACTTCATTCACTCGCCGACTTTGTTTTAATCATTGTTTGAGACTGCAGAAAAAATCCACATGAGATGCAAACATTATTTTGATCGATAATGATGCTGAGGGCCTCGTCTGAATAACAGTCAGAGGTTTCGTTGGAAATAATTGGTCTCTGTCACCATGACAGTCTGGACTGTAAAATGTCCTTCATGTTTTTAGCCATTAGTCTAATTATATAGCTACTAGATAATCATGTATGCAAATTTAACTATAACCCCAAACCTGAACCTCAACTTAACCTCAGTACAGCATTGGTAGCAGATCCTGACAGATAGCAATATTGTTTGTAGCAACTGGGTCTATTTCTTTATATATGACTATTGACTATATTTATTTATTATTTTGGCATCCTTTTGTTTAATAAGTTTGAATAAGGAAATATTTCATTTCATTGTGTAATGTAGTGCACACAAGAATCTACTGTATATATGAAGAAAAAAATAATGCAACGTCACAATTTTTTTAAAGACCTACCACCTAGATAAAATAATAATAATAATAATAATAATAACTAAATAAAAATAAAAAGAATCCTGGACAACAATGGTTAGGCAATTTTAAATATAATTATAAAATTCATATAGCAAAAATAAAAATAATTAAAAAATAATAAAAAAAATCACATAAAAATAAATGTTTTGAATATGTATTATTGCACACACAGGAAATCGGAGAGGCTTCGGACAAGAATAGGATATTAGACAATATCCTTTTTTATCAATCATAATGACAGACTACATTTTTTTTTTTTTTGTAGGCTACTGCTGAGACTACACTAGTGATGGTGGAAGTGAGGCTTTATGAAACACACAGAAATAGTTGCATCGCAAAATGATTAATGTTTCAACATCTGATGTTTAAAGCTCTATAAATAAATATGTTCAGCTGTGTTCTGGAAAACAGTTGCAAGTCTTTTCATTAATTTGTAACCTAAATATGTAATTTAATGACATAAATACCATAAAATACTAGTTAACTGTTACTGTATATGTAGTCTTTTATTTTTGTAATATATATAAGGTGGACACACCTTCTCATTCAAAGAGTTTTCTTTATTTTAATGACTATGAAAATTGTAAATTCATACTGAAGGCATCAAAACTATGAATTAACACATGTGGAATTATATATGGAATTATATACATAACAAAAAAGTGTGACACAACTGAAAATATGTCATATTCTAGGTTCTTCAAAGTAGCCACCTTTTGCTTTGATTACTGCTTTGCACACTCTTGGTATTCTCTTGATGAGCTTCAAGAGGTAGTCACCTGAAATAGTCTTCCAACAGTCTTGAAGGAGTTCCCCGAGAGATGCTTAGCACTTGTTGGCCCTTTTGCCTTCTGTCTGCGGTCCAGTTCACCCCTAAACCATCTTGATTGGGTTCAGGTCCGGTGACTGTGGAGAACAGGTCATCTGGCGCAGCACCCCATCACTCTCCTTCTTGGTCAAATAGCCCTTGATACCTTCAGTGTGACTCTACAATTTTCATAGTCATGAAAATAAAGAAAACTCTTTGAATGAGAAGATGTGTCCAAACTTTTGGTCTGTACTGTATATATATATATATATATATATATATATATATATATATATATATATATATTATCATGAAGGTTGTAAATAACAGAACATTTTGGCTTAACAGATGAGAACAGTGTTGCTGGACCATAACCCAGACCTGGGGTACTATGCTATCTTAGCAGTGTTTACCGATTAATGCATTTCTGTTAATTGCGTGGCTATGTTATATGCAAGGGTTTGTGTGAGACTACATGTTTGATCTTCTGTGAATAGAATACTGAATGAGCGCCCTGTGGGATACACTCTGTGAACAACAAAAGGATTACAGTGTAAGAAACGGGTGCTGCATCTTGACAAGGGCTGCATGACCTCCAACACACTGTAACTTTTTTGCTTTGATTATTTTTTATAGGGAATCAAAGGAGGATCAAAGGCGACTCTACAATGTCAGCATTGCTGATGTCGCCATCTGCATTACTTTCAATTCAGGACTGCCCTCCCTTCATAGCTTATTCATAAGGAGTCACTGTCGTCGTGCCAATCGATTGGCTGCAATGATAATGAATCGCTTCCTCTGGCTGCTTCCACTGGTCTTTCCGCACCTGAGCTCTCCAGTCATATTGCAAGAGAGGAGTGATGGAAATCTCTTTCACTGGAACCATCTGATGAAAGGAGATAAATTGGTGCTGCACAGATCCAAAAGGGACTGGATGTGGAGGCAGTTCTTCCTGTCGGAGGAATACACAGGGAGTAACTATCAGTATGTCGGCAAGGTGAGTGTCCACGATAACATTGGCTCAGAACGAGCCTGCTTTTCTAGCAAAACAGGGCTTGGAGGAGATGCAAATGCCAGATTTTTGCATTCCTCTTTCATATTTCTGAGCTTTATATGGTTTGACACTGGATTTGAACATGGCACAATGTGGCAGGCACTTTGAAAAACTTGATACCATAATCAAAGAACATAAAGTAGCACAAATATGAATTGCACACTCACTGAGGCATGAATATTCACAGAGGCAGAGAGACTGAAAGTGAAATAGAGTTGGAAAGAGTCGTTTTGAGACAGAATACTTTGTAGCAGGGTTTAGTTTTTTACTGCTCTCATTTCCAGGACAAAGTGGCTCCGCAGAGACCTGACAGGAATCAACAATTATGGGCTATTTCACTCACTCTTTTTCACCTCACCACTCACCACCCCATTGACTTCAAACCCATCTGCAGTGGCTGTGTGAAGGAAGGGACTGCGATTCATCAAGCCGCAGTTCAGAGGCATGCTATATTAATGCCACATTGAATTACATGAAAGAGAAGTCCATAGTGACATTCAGCAGCAGACTGTGCTGTATACATACAGAAAACATGGAATACGACAAAGACACCAAGAGCTGTACTTTTTCTTTTCAAAATTGTATTATTGTTTAGCACATATAACACATACTAATAACACCATAAAAGAGAACATTTGGATGACTTGGTCAAACGTTACTTGGAACATATTTTCTGAACTTTGGGCCTGCTAGACTAAGTGCTTTTTTTATTTTTTTTATTAAAGTATAAGGTATTTTCTGTGAGTGTGCAAGACTGCCTGGACAAAAGCGCAGTGACTGTAACTTAAACAATACATCAATGTTGTGTTTATTTTTATGACAATACATCAAAATATGACAATGAGAAATACCAGTTCCCTTTCAGTCGGTCACATTCTACGTTACGTCAGAAAGAGACTGACGAATGGTGTTTCAAGATGAATTAACTGGTGTATGTGTGACGGCGCGATTCAGCGGTTAGTCTGGGTTTCCTGCGTCAGCTCCCGCGTTCCCCTGAGCACTTCAGCACCTCTAAAAGAATGTTTTCTATTAAGCTAAAAGAGTAACAGGCTGAATATGCGTCTTTTTAAAAATGTCATTTCGCCCGTATGTTTGCCTCCACTCTGCCACCGGTGCAGCCGCCTCAGCCTGCTCGTCGCCAAGGGCGCCCCCCTGCGGCCTCCTCCACTCCCGCTTGGCCACAGTAGCAGCCTTCACCCCAGCCGCAGCGAGGAGATGGCCGCAGAAGGGCGGTGCAGCCCGTCTCTGCCCCTAAACCTGCCAAACGCCAGGCCAAGCGGCGTTCCTGAGACAGGCGACCTGGAGTTGGAGACGTCAGCTCGTCAGGAGATCGTAGCAGGACCACTCCTTCCCCTGGAGGAGGGCCGGGGGAGAATCCTTTGTTCTCATTTTCTTTCTGTTCTGCCACTGGCCCTGCAGCTCTTGTCCCCCTCTCCCCTTGCCAGTTTCCATGCAAAGCAGGCTCGAAAACGCTTCGCCTTCTCATGCCCTCTTTGCTACTTGGAGTCAGACGAGTGCCCGCACTCCGCCCCCGCTAATGGAAGCTATGCCTCCCATGCTGGGGCTGTTTGCTCCACCTCGCTGCCCCACTGTGGGTATGCCTGTAGTCCCCTTGACTCCGCTGGATCGGTTCCTGGGAGCCTGGCTAGAGATTCGCAGGCCATCCCGTTGGTTCATCCGGATGATCAGGCTCAGCTAAGCGATTCAGTTCGCCTGGCATTCCTCCAGGTTTTGGGGTGTTTGCGCGATGATGGTGGGCAAAGATGCTCCTGTCATGCGCGCAGAGGTCGCAACCCTGCTGGCAACGGGCGCGATAGAGCCGGTCCCTCCAGCTGACATGAAGTCCAGCTTTTACAGCCCCTACTTCATAGTACCCAAGAAAACAAGTGGGTTATGGTCAATCGTGGACTTGCGTGCCTTTAACCGAGCTCTTCACAGATTTCCATTCAAGATGCTAATGCCCAAGCGCAATTTCGAATGCATTCGTCCATTGGATTGGTTTGCAGCAATTGACCTGAAGGACGCATACTTTCATGTCTCTATTCTTCCTCGACACAGACCGTTTCTTCGGTTTGCTTTCGAGGGGCAGGCATTTTAGTACAAGGTTCTCCCTTTTGGGTTGGCCCTGTCTCCCCGCATCTTTACGGAAGTCACAGAGGGAGCCCTGGCTCCTCTCAGGGAACGAAGTGTCCGTATCCTCAACTACCTCGATGACTGGCTGATTCTAGCTCACTCTCAAGCACAGTTGTGCGAGGTCAACTGGGGAAAAGAGAAAACTCTCCCCTGTGCAGAGGGTCTCTTTTCTCGGTATGGATATAGACTCGGTCATCATATTCGCGCGGTTTACGAACAAGCGTGCGCAGTCACTGCTGAATTGACTGAGACAATTCGAGGGCAAGAGAGCGGTTCCACTGAAACAGTTTCAGAGGCTCCTGGGGCATATGGCATCCATGACAGCAGTCATACCGCTCGGGTTACTCCATATAGGACCGCTTCAGCACTAGCTTTACGACCAAGTCCCCAGATGGGCATGGCAACTGGGCATGCTCCGAGTGACCGTCACTCCGGCCTGCCTCCGAACCTTCACCCCGTAGTTGGACCCCTCATTTCTATGGGCTGGCGTTCCCCTAGAACCTGTGTCCAGACATGTTGTAGTGTCAACAGATGCCTCAGCCACGCAACTCGCTCGCTATCTCCTCTTGTGGAGTCAGAAGCATCTGAGGTCGCTTCGTGCCATTCACATCCAGGTTCAATCGTGCAGCCGACGAGCTCTCACGGCAGCAGTCTTGCCCCGGGTAATGGAGACTCCACCCCCAGTCGGTTCAGCTGATTTGGGAATGCTTTGGAGAAGCGTTACTCCCTAACTGAGGGCACCCTTGGCACGGACGCTCTGGACCACAGCTGGCCGCTGGGCCTTTGGTAGTATGTGTTTCCCCCAGTGAGCCTTCTTGCACAAGATCAGGGAGGACAAGAGCAGGTCCTCATGGTTGTGCCTTTTTGGCCCAGCCGGACCTGGTTCCCCAAACTTGTACTCCTCGCGACAGCCCCTCCCTGGCCAATTCCTCTGAGGAAAGACCTTCTTTCTCAGAGACGGGGCACCATCTGGCACCCATGTTCCCATCTTTGTAACCTACATATGTGGGTTCTGGATGGTTCACGCAAGGTTTAGGTACCTTGCCAGCTCAGGTGGTAGCTACCATCACTTCAGCTAGAATCGTGTCCACCAGACACGCCTATGCTTTGAAGTGGAACCTCTTTGTCACTTGGTGTTCTTCACGGCGACCCGATCGGGTCAGTGCTTTCCTTTCTTCAGGAGGGGTTGGAACGAAGGCTGTCTCCTTCCACCCTCAAGGTCTATGTGGCCGCCATTTCGGCTCAACATGACCCTGTTGAAGGTAAATCTCTTGGGAAGCACGATCTGATCATCAGGTTCCTGAGAGGAGCAGGGAGGCTCAATCCGTCTCACCCTCAGCAAGTTCCCTCTTGGTACCTCGCACTGGTTCTATCGGCACTGCAGAGGGCTCCCTTCGCACCCTTGCTCTCAGTAGAGCTAAAGTTTCTATCTTTGAAAACTGTGCTCCTGATGGCTTTGGCTTCAGTGAAGATGATCGGGGACCTGCAGGCATTTTCGGTTGATGAAGCGTGCCTGGAATTTGGGCTGACCAACTCTAATGTTATCTTGAGACCCCGGCCTGGGTACGTGCCCAAAGTTCTTACCACTCCTTTTAGGGATCAGGTGGTGAGCTTGCATGCGCTGCCCCTGGAGGAGGCAGTCCCAGCCCTGGCGCTGCTCTGTCCAGTACGTGTGCTCCGCACCTACATAGACAAAACTCAGTGCCTTAGGATTTCAGACCAGCTCTTTGTCTGTTACGGAGGCCAGCAGAAGGGAAAGGCTGTTTCCAAGCAGAGGTTATCCCACTGGATAGTGGATGCTATTGTCCTGGCTTATCAGGGTCAAGACCTGCCATGCCCCCTAGGGGTGAGAGCGCACTCAACTAGGAGTTTAGCTTCCTCCTGGGCGCTGGCGCATGGCGCCTCGCTAACAGACATCTGTAGAGCTGCTGGCTGGGCGACACCTAACACATTTGCGAGATTTTATAATATCTGTGTAGAGCCCGTGTCCTCCCGGAAACTCGCTCCTTCAGGCCAGTAAGGACCTGCTCGTTGTCAATCTGCTTGCTGCGCCATTCCACTCCACGGACTGAATGTGTGCGCTATTCCCCTCAGGTGAGTTCCTCAGTTCAGAACCCTGGGTTCCTCCAGCACTGTTGATGTCCAGCACTTGTGTACATGCCCTTTTGGTCAGCCCTGTGTGGGACTAGGTGCCTCCATGTGTTGTGATTACCCTTTCTGGGCAATTCCACGTGTGTATGTCCACAGTAAGTCTCTTCGTAGCATGTGTCTTTCCCTTGGCAAGCCCCTTGCCAGCTCTGTCGTTGAAACTTCCTTATATACCCGCTCTGGGGGGTGGAGCTCGCGATGCAAATTCCGCAGATCAAGGTACTTGGCGTACCATTGGCTCGTTTTGTAACCACTCGAAGGTGATTGGGCTCTCGGGCGAGATCCCATTTGTCAGTCCCTTTCTAATGTAACGTCTCCATTCCCTCCTTCAGGGAACGAGGGTTACATATGTAACCAAGACGTTTCCAATATCAAGTTGCATAACAAGCTGTTTTGTACAAATGTCTGGCATCGGCAAACACTGGAAGTCGTGCACACTGAAGTCAGAAACAGCCACTGAAATATTAATTCTGAAATATCAATATATTGATACTGATTTGAGTATTGAAAGTATCGATACTCAAATAAATAAATAAATAATGTTTCTAAGGTGTTTTATTTACCAGTGAACAAAAAACAACAATTAAAGCACACATTTTTTTTTGTTCAAATACAGTATTTGTAGATTTACAAGTTAATCAGTAAACAAACTTTAACCATGTGTAAAAAAAAAAATACAACATAATTAGTTGAAATTAAGGCATACTGGATGTTAAAATGGGTTTCAACTATAAAGTAAAGTGGGTATTAGTAATTTAATGATATAATCAATTTCCTAATTTAGAAGTTCATATTTATCAAATAAATAGTTTGCAAAAGACATTTTCCTATGTCTTTCATTTGCCCTCTCTGTCAGTCAGTGTGGAAAACATAAAGTGTTATGAGATCCTACTGAGTGTGTTTGAAGGGTCAGCTGGTAGAGTCAGACCACTTGCTCTTTCTAAAAACAGCCTTTAGAGCCCAGGATAAATGCATTAAATGGCCATGACTCTGACCAGATGCTGGACCTGCATCTGCACACATAAATGCATGAAACACCAACTTATTCTTTCTTTCTTTTTTCTCTCTGTTGAAGCCTGTTAGAACCCATAGAGTCTCATCCCACTGGTTAAAATTTAATTAAGCATCAGAAAGTGACAGTTGGACAGCTTTAGGGCAAATAAACTGATTTAAGGGAAACTAAATGACCCGACTAGTGGGATTTATCAGGGTGACTCTTCA
The DNA here is from genome assembly GCF_963082965.1 of Carassius carassius. Lineage (NCBI taxonomy): Eukaryota > Metazoa > Chordata > Actinopteri > Cypriniformes > Cyprinidae > Carassius > Carassius carassius. Next base: position 15,281,879 of record NC_081774.1, on the reverse strand, counting down.
GTTAGGGGAACTTTTCTGTCCCCTACTAAGATTTTAAAGAAAGAGAATATGACTGTGTCTGTTTTAAATTACTTTTACCCAATATTTAAGAGGGTTGAAATTTAAAATGTTCTATTTTAAGGCTTTTTCATATATCCAGATTTTAAAAACTTTAATCAATAATGAATGAAATTATTAAAAAAAAACCTAAAAGGCAGGGAAATTCCAAAGTTCACCCCCCCCCATAAATTTACATTTTATTTTACAATAATAAACTATTGTATTATCTTACAGTAAATGGTTTATTTTACAAAACCAACCTTTATCCACTGCTAGTTAACTTTACTTTTGCTAGTTACTTCTCTCTCAAACAAAGTGCCATTGTTATCACGTTATTTCAAGACGTCAAACATGCTAAAGGTTTTATTAAGAAAAGGGCAATAAATAAAATAAATAAATAAAACGTTGAAAGACTACAAAACATTAGCGATTTGGTTTCTAACATCAGTCAATTATAATGCAATAGTCCTACTATATAGAGGACAGTGATGAGATCCAGTTTTATGGGTTTATTCTAAGTAGCAGGATGGCAATAAGGACAAAGATAACAACAAATACAATTTGGATTAGTATTATCACTATTAAAATGAAAAGTCATGTAACTCAATCATGTTCTAAAAGGAAGGACATTTTATATTTTTAGCAATGCAAATGGAAATGCAATGAAAATGCAGTGGTAAAAAATGACTAAAAGCTTCATTAGTATTTAATGGAATCTGTTCTGAAGACTTCTACTCTTAAGACTGTGGCTTTTATGAGTTTCTGTTGTCCCTAGAGAGCTTTCCCACCAAAAGATGATTCTTCTAAGCTGCTAACCATGATTGAAAACAAGTCTAGCTGAAGACCGCTGGTTAATAAACTACGACAGCATATCATACTAACATTTTGCTGAAGGAAGGACTTTCTATTACTCTACTAGTGTCTGTTCACAAATAATGTGCCAATAATAATATTCACAAATAATGTGCCAAATATCAAATCTGTGCATTGCGACACAAAAACTTGTGTTAAGTCACAGTCTGCTTTCTATCTATGCAGCTTCGCTCAGATAAAGACAGAGGGGATGGAACTGCCAGATATGTTCTCTCTGGGGAAGGAGCAGGCACAATTTTTCGTATCGATGAGAAGTCTGGGGATTTACATGCTACACAGAGACTGGACAGAGAGGAAAAGGCCTCTTACACACTGCAGGCCCAGGCTTTCAACAAAATCACAGGCCTCCCTCTGGAGCCTGCCACTGAATTCATTGTCAAGATACATGACATCAATGACAATGAGCCCAAATTTACCAAGGCTGTCTACACTGCCAGTGTACCTGAAATGTCAGACGTCGGTGAGTGAATGAAAATTACTTTTTCTCTCGGTGTTGTTATTTGAAGTGCATTTACTGTCATGCTGGAAAACTGCACCAGGGTGTGATATTCCTGTCACTGCAGTGTTTTTAAGGTCATGGATGCCTCAGTGCTGTTGGTTTTTCAAGAGATTATTTTTTATTTTTTTATTTTTTGACTAGTTTTTGGAGCATGTAGTGTTATGGAGTGGAGCATTCAGACAACAGTGAGCTAGACTTTCACAATATTTTGTTGTTGTTGTTTTGCTTGTTTTATTAGGGTAATTTTGTTTCAGCTTTGATTTAAGTATTTATCTTGCCTTGTTAAGTTTAGTTTTTTAGAGGTGTTTTGGCTTTATTGAAGTCTTTATCATGTTGTCCTATCATGTTATTTAACATTACTAGGGGAAACTTGAGTTAGTCTTTGACAAATATATGTTGTGGTGTGTGTTATTAAGTTGTTTTGTTTCGGTATTGAATATTATTATTATTATTATTATTATTATTATTATTATTATTATTATTTTGGTGTGTCCCTAAACTCTGAGTATAAGAGTAAATGAGTACAAGCATTTCCTTTTTATTATTTGGTGTTTGTTGCCACAAAAGTAAATATAAATATGTAAAACAAATAAGACTAGTATCATGGTTCTATTAATAATCAGAAATAACCATATTACCTAAGCATAGCAGTTTTCTAGGAATGTGCATTTAAGGTAGTCAAATGCAAATATGTGAACACTTAAACCAGTGCCTGTAAGACACTGCCTCTCTTGAGTCCTAATGTAGTGCCTGATGGAAGAGATTCTATTTGCTCATCTTATCACATTTACTATTTACATCTAATTTCCATTCTCACATCATCTATCACCACTGTCTCACACAATCAGTGGCTCTGTGCTAGCAGTGACACTGCACCATACATATTCACAGGGCATGCATATTCAGGAGATTCATGCTGCTTCTCAGTAATATCATAATAACCTCTGGTTATCCCGTTTCCAATCAAGTCAGTCCTCAAGCAGTGAAGCAGCCTGCTTGGTATCGTCTCCCCAAAGAAAATCTAATGATGCTCTTCCTTCTCTGATATGGGTTCACATGTCCAGTTGGAATCTATTATAAGGGACTCTACATCTTATTTATGAAATTATTGCCCTCAATCAAGGGGGAACTATCATCATATTATGAAGCACTCGTTACCCTCTGACACACAATCCAAGGACAAAACCAATTCCATCAGTGTTTTCCAATTTAAGGAATGATGGTAAATCTAGGTTAGAGGCACTGTAGCCTTTGAACCATAATGAATGTTAATAATTCAGTTTTGAAAACAAAACAATGACCCAACTATTTGCTTTGTTTTCATGACTGTACCCCTTGATAGTAAATTTATTGAGAGCTTGGTTCTTCACATTTGAGAAATGTAATATAATATAAATGTATTTCCAAACACAATCCTTCCCCCCCAAAAAAGTCTTATATAGAGGCTAATCACTTTAAATGTAATATTGAAGTGACTATGTCTTCTCCACTGCTACCCAAAGGAATATTTCATTGCTCAGAGGTTGCTCTTTCACAGTTCTGCAGACTCGGTTATGTTCTCAATTATGCTTAATTGAAATATTGACTTTGCCTCAGATGCTTATCCTAAAATGCCTGTAAGGAGAAATAAATATTGGCATGCGGTAAGTCAATAAATTTAATGTATTTAGGTTTAAGAAGAATTTGATGAGAAGTATTAAATAAGTATAGTAAAGTTACTTGCAGACTTTAGTATTTAGACATTTTTATTTAAACTGTTGATGTTACACTGTTGACTGTCAGCATAAGAAAGGAGACAAGGCCCGTTCACACTAAGCACGATAACTATAAAGATATAGTTCTAAAAATCGTTCTCAATATTAAAGAATAGCAGAGTCCACACTACAACTACCGTGTAACGATAAAGGCATAGAGATACGGTATCGTTGGAATCATTTTCAGAATGTTTTTTTTCCAGCTGAACATTGACATCCAATCAGAATCCATCCTGCTATAACAAGCTCGAGGATTGAAAGCGGCAGACGCAGGTGCACTCAGAATAAACAGACGATATCGTTTGCTGGTGTGGACACTAATATCGTTATCTTTATAGTTATCGTTCTTGGTGTGAACGGGGCTTTAATCAAACATCTCCATTTGCTCTCCTCTCTATTCTCTAAACTCTTCTTTCTTACTTTATTTTTTTATAGGGACTTTTGTAATAGAAGTCAATGCCACTGATGCAGATGATGCCACATATGGGAACAGTGCTAAACTTGTGTACAGCATCCTGGAAGGGCAGCCCTACTTCTCTGTGGAGCCCGAGACAGGTGAGTCCTCCAAACATCTTGCTGAAAACATATTCTCTGCTGACATACCACTACTATGTATGCCTGAGGCTATTTGACAAAGTGAGGCAGGGATGTGATTTTTTATGTGGAATGTCTGAACCATAAAGATCACACACTGCTGGGCCTGGTTAACACATCCAGCTACAACAAGAATATTTGTTTTACACGAAATGGAATAAAATTTTGAATTGGAGCAAATTACTATGCTTGGCTTGTTTTATTACTTTTGCTGGGAAGAACAGAAGTTAAGGTTGATAAATGTTGCAAAATAAAGGTTATGGATGAAAAATATTAAGATGAAGGTATAAATACAAACCCAAGCAGGAAAAGAAAATACTGGCTCTTTAAGAAAGTATGCTATAAAACCAACAAATATATTATTAGAAAAAAATATTAAAGGTATATATTATGTACATTATGCACATAATATACATATTATGCTCTTTTACAAAGTCTTGATTTTGTTTTTGGGGTGTAGAGCAGGCTCTCATACTAGGTTGTTTGAAAAACACATTATTTTTCACATATTTTACATTATTACAACACCTCAAAATCAAATCAATTTGAGCGTGATTTAAACCCGGATGATTGTAACCACTCTAAGTTTGTCTGTCTTGGGAAAGCTAGTGTGTCTCCAACATAATGATAACACTCATTGTCTTCTCTAGTACAGCTCAACAAGGTCTCGTCCCATTCGTCAATATTTGTGATATCACAAATCCCGGAAAATATTAGTTTTAGTCAAAACGAGTCGTTCGTTGTAGTTTTTGAAAAGTGAAATATTAAAAAAAAAAATATCTCCTTTTGAATTGCACTTTGAGCTTTGTAACTATGCAGATCTTTTTATGCTTTTACACAACAACATTAAAACTAAACTAACTAAGTTGAAAAAGTGAAAAAGCATAATTGTGATGGTAATGAATGTGATAGGAAGCAAAAGCAGTGTGAACAAATATTTATTGACGACAAATACGGTGAACACAAACTCCGTGAAGACAATGATGAACTCCGTGGGTGATGATGTTATCTCTCGGCTGGGTGGCGCAGTGGCTTGATGGCTGGTGATGACGTGGCGTGAATCTCCCGTGATGAATACAATCCAGTGACGATCAACGGCGAAATAAACAATCCAACACGAACAAGACCAAGACAACCCAACAAGACAGTCCAACATCCGGAACAACTATCAGACAAGGAAGGAGAGAATGAGGTGAGTATATGTAGCTGACGGTAATGTGAGACACCTGGTGCGGGGACTGATTAGCAGCTGATTCCAATGAGCATGATGAAACCACATGAAAGACACCAAATCACAGGACCTGAGAACACAGCCGATCCATGCACCGTGACAGTACCCCCTCTCTTAGGAACGTCCCCTGACGTTCCCAGCCTCCTGTACCTGTTGATTGAAATCATCAATAAGAGAGTGATCCAATATATCTCTAGCAGGAACCCAACTTCTCTCCTCCGGACCGTAACCTTCCCAGTCCACCAAGTACTGGAATCCGCGTCCCCTCCGTCTAGAGTCCAGAATACGATTGACCGAATAGGTTGGTTCCCCGTCTACGAGCCGCGGCGGTGGGGGAACCGGGGCAGGCGGATTAATACGAGCAAAAAATACAGGTTTAATTTTTGATACATGGAACACGGGATGAATCCTCCTGTACGCTGGAGGAAGATTGAGGCGGACTGCCACCGGACTAATGATCTTGGTGACAGAAAACGGGCCAATAAATTTGGGAGCAAGTTTATTAGCAACGGATCGGAGAGGAATGTTCTTGGTAGAAAGCCACACTTTGGAACCAACGACGTATACGGGAGGCCTCGACCGGTGGCGATCGGCTTTGGCCTTGGTGCGCGCTCCCACCTGGACCAGAGTCTCACGGGCTCTGGTCCATGTGCGACGGCACCTCTGGACGAAGGCGTGAGCGGAAGGGACCGCGACTTCGGATTCCAGACTGGGAAAAATAGGTGGCTGGTACCCTATACTACATTCAAATGGGGACAGGCCCGTGGCAGACACTGGTAAGGAATTGTGTGCGTACTCCACCATCGACAGCTGCTGACACCAGGAGGAAGGATTTCGAGCGACCATACATCGTAGTGTTCTCTCCAAATCTTGGTTGGCTCTCTCAGTTTGCCCATTGCTTTGAGTATGGAACCCCGAAGAGAGACTAACAGTGGCCCCCAGAAGTTTACAAAACTCTCGCCAAAATTTGGACACAAACTGGGGTCCTCTGTCAGAGACCACGTCTATCGGGAGGCCATGTAACCGAAAGACGTGATCAATGACTGTTACCGCTGTCTCCTTGGCTGAAGGTAATTTGGGCAAGGGGATGAAATGAACCGCCTTCGAGAACCGGTCCACCACGGTCAAAACTACCGTGTTACCCAGAGAGGGTGGGAGGGCGGTGACAAAATCTAGCGCAATGTGGGACCAGGGTCTCGAAGGGATTGGCAGCGGTTGTAGGAGCCCATCTGGGGGTCTGTTAGAAGTCTTACCAGTGGCACAAACTGAGCAAGCCAAAACAAAACTGCGAACATCACGAGCCATGAGTGGCCACCAAAATCTTTGCTTGACCAAATGTAAGGTGCGACTTACCCCTGGATGACATGCCACATTGGAACAATGACCCCATTGGATAACTTCGGACCGAAGACTTTCTGGCACAAACAAACGGTTAGGTGGGCAACCGGCCGGAGGCATTACCCCATGTAAGGCTGTCTTTACCTTCGATTCGACCTCCCAACTGAGAGTAGAAACAATAAGTGTCTCAGAAAATATACTCTCGGGAGTGGACGGGCGATCGGAGCGGTCAAAAATTCGAGATAAAGAATCGGGTTTGATGTTTTTGGAACCCGGGCGGTACGAAAGTGTAAAATCAAAACGTCCGAAAAAAAGTGCCCACCTAGCCTGCCTAGAGTTTAGTCTTTTGGCAGTTCTGATGTATTCTAGATTCTTATGATCGGTCCAAACCATGAAGGGTACCCCTGACCCCTCCAACCAATGACGCCATTCCTCCAATGCCAGCTTGACTGCCAACAGCTCTCTGTTACCAATATCGTAATTTGACTCTGCTGGCGACAAACGATGAGAGAAAAACGCGCAGGGATGCATCTTGTCGTCCGAGGGTGAGCGCTGTGAAAGCACCGCACCTACCCCCACCTCTGACGCGTCGACCTCTACCACGAACTGACGTGACGGATCAGGGGTAACAAGGATGGGGGCCGAAACAAAGCGCCGTTTGAGGTTGGCAAACGCAGCTTCCGCTGCGTCTGACCACCTGAACGCCGTTCTGGGAGAGGTCAAGGCAGTCAGAGGCGCGGCTAGTTGGCTGTAATTGCGAATAAAACGCCGGTAAAAATTGGCGAACCCCAGAAACCTTTGTAGGGCCTTACGGGAATCTGGACTTGGCCAATCTACCACAGCCTTGATCTTCTCGGGATCCATGCGCATACCCTCGGCTGACACGATGTAACCCTAGAAAAGGAACAGACTGTGCATGAAAGTTGCATTTCTCCGCCTTGACAAAAAGCCCATTCTCTAACAGCCTCTGAAGCACTCGTCTGACGTGTTGAACATGTTCCTGGAGAGAAGAAGAAAAAATCAATATGTCGTCCAGGTAGACATATATGAACTGATCGACCATATCTCTCAACACATCATTAACGAGTGCCTGAAAGACACCTGGGGAGTTGGACAAGCCGAAGGGCATGACCAAGTACTCAAAGTGCCCCCTGGGGGTATTAAAGGCAGTCTTCCATTCATCTCCCCTCCTGATGCGAACCAAATGATAAGCGTTTCTTAAGTCCAATTTAGTGAAGATCGATGCTCCCTGCAACCTCTCGAAGGCTGAAGATATCAACGGCAAAGGATAAGTATTCTTTATAGTGATATTATTCAGCCCTCGGTAATCAATACAAGGTCGCAGAGATCCATCTTTCTTCCCCACAAAAAAGAACCCCGCCCCCGCTGGAGAAGAGGAGGATCGAATGAACCCGGCTGCTAGAGAATCATAAATGTATTTCTCCATAGCCTCTCTCTCAGGAATAGAAAGTGAGTATAACTTGCCCTTAGGCGGAGACGTACCTGGCAGTAATTCTATAGCACAGTCATAGGGACGATGAGGAGGGAGAGAAGCAGCCCGAGACTTACTGAACACTTCCTTCAGGTCGAGGTACTCCGCGGGCACGTTACACAGATCCGCCGCCTTCTCCTGCAACACAGACTCAGATACAGACGGACAGGCAGACACAAGACAAGACTCATGACATTTAATGCTCCACTCAGACACCGATTTCAGCTGCCAATCAATCCGGGGGTTGTGTTTGATGAGCCAGGGATGTCCTAAGACCACGGGTGCGTGGGATGAGTCCAGGATGTAAAAGGAGATGCTCTCACGGTGGTTACCAGATACCGTGAGAGTGATGGGTTCCGTGATGGTGGTGATGGTGGGAAGCGTCTGACCATTGAGTGCGTGGACTGCAATAGAACTGGTGAGGGGGAGGAGGGGAACATGATTTTGATGCGCAAAAGTAGAATCCATAAAGTTACCTTCAGCCCCTGAATCCAAAAGTGCAGTGCAGTGCAGGTCCAGACGATGCCATCTAAGCCTGACCGGGAGGAGCGTGGAGGTAGATCTGAACGAGGACTTGATAGCGGAGATCCCACCCGACAGTAGCCCCTTCCTTACTGCCGGGCTGGCCCTTTTACCGGGCAGCTAAAGGCGAAATGTCCCGCCGCCCCGCAGTACAGGCAAAGGCCGTGAGATCTCCGCCTCTCCCTCTCCTCCCGAGTCAACCGAGCTCGACCCACCTGCATGGGCTCGTGATCCTGGAATGGGCCGACCGCGTCGTTGCCACTGGCTCGAACTGGAGGTCCCTCCCCAGGGGGAAACCGAGCAGTTAAACACCACCGCTCGGTTCGGGAGAGTCGAGCGTCTACCCGTAGTGCCAGATCGATGAGGCCGTTGAGATCAGCGGGTAGATCCAGGGCGTAGATCTCACGTTGGACACGGTCAGCCAGCCCATGCAGGAACATGTCCCACTGCGCCTCCTCGTTCCATCGGCACTCCGCCGCCAGGGTGCGAAACTCGATAGAAAAGTCTGAGACGGATCTCTCCCCCTGTTTGAGATCCGTCAAACGCCGCGCGGCCTCTCTTCCAGTGGCCGCGCGGTCAAACACCCGCTTCATCTCGGCGGAGAGCGCCGAGAACGAGGCACAACACGGATCTTGGTTCTCCCATACCGCCGTGCCCCACAGTGCCGCCTTCCCCGTTAACAGTGTGAGCGCGAACGCCACTTTGCTTACCTCACTGGTAAACGTGCGAGGTTGCAATGAAAAGTGCATGGAGCATCTAGTGAGGAAAGCCCGGCAGAAGTTTGGCTCACCGCTGTAAAGCTCTGGTGGGGGAAGGCGGGGTTCGGGTGACTGGGCAGCCCCGGATGGTTCCTGGTGGGCGGGCGGCATGGGTGGTGGGGTTGGCGCAGTGGGTTGTTGCCAGTTCTGCATCCGCTGGGTGAGCTCAGATACCTGCGCCACAAGAGCTCGGATCGCTGTTCCCGTATCCGCCGAGCTCTTCTCCTGGGTCTCCAGGCGAGAGATGCAGGAACGTAAAGCCTCCTCAGCCGTGAGTGGGGTGGAGCCTGCTGCTTCCATAAGTGGTCTGATAGTTCTGTGATGGTAATGAATGTGATAGGAAGCAAAAGCAGTGTGAACATATATTTATTGACGACAAATACGGTGAACACAAACTCCGTGAAGACAATGATGAACTCCGTGGGTGATGATGTTATCTCTCGGCTGGGTGGCGCAGTGGCTTGATGGCTTGTGATGACGTGGCGTGAATCTCCCGTGATGAATACAATCCAGTGACGATCAACGGCGAAATAAACAATCCAACACGAACAAGACCAAGACAACCCAACAAGACAGTCCAACATCCGGAACAACTATCAGACAAGGAAGGAGAGAATGAGGTGAGTATATGTAGCTGACGGTAATGTGAGACACCTGGTGCGGGGACTGATTAGCAGCTGATTCCAATGAGCATGATGAAACCACATGAAAGACACCAAATCACAGGACCTGAGAACACAGCCGATCCATGCACCGTGACAATAATAGGACCCCTTTAAAAAATAAAAATAAATAAAAAATAAAGTTACTGTTTAGTATGCAGTAGGTTACCTGGGAATAAACTGTGAATAAATTGTGGATAAATAAATGATTATATATATATGTGCTTTGGGGAAAAAAGTAAGAATTTATCATAATAAATGAAAAAGTATCTAAATAAATTAAAAGGTGCAATATGGATTCTTTATTTTATTACTAATAAATGCAGAATATGCATTGTGTGTATGGAGAGAAAATTTGATTTACATTTACATTATATACATTAGGATATTACAATATTATGTTTTCCTGCTTGTTGGTCATACTATATTTTCTGTCCAGGAATTGTCAGAGTAGCTCTTTCCAATATGGACCGAGAAGTGAGGAAGGAGTATCAGGTGGTTGTACAAGCGAAAGACATGGCAGGACAGATGGGTGGTCTGTCTGGAACCACTATGGTCAACGTCACCCTTACAGATGTTAATGACAGCCCGCCACGTTTTGCTTACAGTAAGATATCACTAAATTATGATTAAGTGCTTATTAAGCACTTATTAAGTGCTTTTGAATTCAATGTGAATTGCAACCCATCTACTGTTTGAATAGTTTTTCTGACATATTGCATTTCTTGAACTCTGAATTGTATTTTTCAATGTATTTTCAAGTGAGAAATAGTATTTAAAAAAATTGCATGAAGATAAAACAAATGTTGAGTTCACTTAAATTCTGCTTAATTAGCTGTTTGCTATTGGTTGGCATTCTAGTTAAGCAAAATGTGTAAAGATTTTTTGTCAAGAATAACATGCACCAATGAAAATACATCTAGTATTGCGCATTAAGACTGCATTAAATAATTGAATAGGGTAAATCTTGACTTTAAACACCATGAAGGGCTTAGAATTAAGACTCAAAAAGGGCATACAATTGTGCTTATATGGTTTAAATGAACATAACCTCTTTCATTTTCAAGGTTCTTACCACCTAAGCACTTATGAGTCAGCAGAAATCGGATCAACTGTGGGTCAAATCAAAGCCAACGATGGTGACGAGGGAGAAAATGCTGAAATGAAATACAGAATTGTAGATGGAGATGGCAAAGAATATCTTGATATATTAACAGATGAGACAACCCAAGAGGGTGTTATCGTTGTCAAGAAGGTAAAACCCTATATCGGTGTTTATGAATATGTTATGATTTAAGATGCTTTGAAACCAAACACACTTATTGATCTTCATCCAGAAACTAGACTATGAAAGCAAGCGCGTTTACACAGTGAAAGTGGAGGTGACGAACACATACCAGGACCCCAACTTCGCTGATCTGGGCCCATTCTTAGACACAGCCATCATCAAGGTCACGGCCAAAGATGTAGATGAGCCTCCTGTCTTCAGCAGGCCTCAGTATGTCTTTGAGGTCAATGAGGACACACCAAAGGGAATAGCAGTTGGAACTATTACAGCCTGGGACCCTGATGCCACACATTACCCAATCCAGTGAGCATTTGAAATATTTAATTATTCAACATTTACTGCAGGGACTTCACTAAAACGATTTGCACCCACGGTAGCATATGGTAGTTTATTTCCACACGCTGTCTGCACTGCACCCGATTCTCTAAATAAATTATGCAAATCAGATAACGGCACACACACGCCCAACAAAAAAAAATCTGTTGAATGCAATTCCCAATCTTGCAGACTGGTATAGCTTCAGGTTGTGGAAGATGAATCTGACATAATTTAGTGCCTGAATCAACTCTTTAAAATGACAAAAATGCACTCGACCGCAGAAATAATATATCCAAACAGTGTGTTTGGATATATGTCCAGTTTTCGCTCTTCTTCTTTATTTGATTATCATACGATGAATTGCTGAAGCCATGATGCCTAGAAAATGTACAAAAACACCAATAGTGCTGACTTTTGGTGTGTAATATATTATCTATAAGCCTAATTTGCATGGAAAATATTGGTATGCAGCGAAAAGGATGACCATTTGAATATGTATGTCACAGTGCTACATGCAGATTGTGCAATTTAAAGTGGTTCATACAGTACAGCAAAGGGTCACAGTAATCTCATTTAGAATACAGTTTTTCTCAGTTGCTTTGGTACATTTCTCAAATCATCCTTGAGATTTGCAAAACAGTAAGTGCATTTCTCAAAACAACTCGTACAAATAGCAAAACACAATGGATTACCTGCTAAAGCCAATCTCTTGCTCAAAATACTTAGTTCATCTCTCAAAAATAAATATATGTGTCAATGAACATGTCAGTGCCATCAGAATGACAAGTCCTTGTGTCATAGTTTATGGATAAGACAGTCAAATCGCTTAGTCATGTTGTCAATATAACAGTGTACGGATGTTCTGATGTAAACTATGGCAACTTTTTGGATGACAGTTACTGTATTGAACAGTATGCCATATGCTTATGTATGCCATATATCCATTTCAAAAGTACACATTTACACATTACTGTATATATTATGGGATACTGATTGAAAGAGAATGGATATAAAAATACTTTTACTAGTGGTCTGACCCAAAAAATAATGTCATTGTGATGAAAAGGAAAAAGAAATATGGCCACAAAGATGAAAATAAAAAATAAGTCCATTGTCAGAATTTGTAACTTGTGTTGTCCTCTCTCTATACAATATATGCTTTCCAACTGAAGATTCATGAGATGAACCTTTGAGCTATTTCAGAGAAATGGTTTATCATTGGTTGATCTACATTCTCTTCAATTAGTTCTCTTCATTAGTCAAGGTTTACTTGCACAATTCATGCTAAATTTACAAAAATCTAATAATAATGTGTAAAAAAAAAAAAAAAAAAAAAAACTGCTTGGCAGTTTATGAAAACTAGATTAACCATTTTGCATTTAATGACTTATACGATGAACTAATGCCTAGATGTATTGAGGGGTAGGAAACTGCAGATAAATGTGCGTAATCAATTGCATGAATGTACGAAAGCAATCACAACTTGTTCAAAAGAATGAGAAACTGGTTTTATGATGTGTATAAATGACTAGATGATGTGGAGGTTGTACAAGTAGTTTTGAGAATTTCATTTCTGATTTGAAAAATGCACCAAAGTGACTGAGAAAAACTGTAATACCCTGACAGTTGGCCTTTGTCTAATATAATCCAAGTTATAATATGCAATGGCTGCCCTTCTTTAAATTTCATGGAATGTCAGTGACTGTTGTCATTTTTTTCCTTTCTTTCTTAAACGTGTCCATAGATATGCAATAGATCAACACACAGACGCAGAGAGACTCTACCACATTGACCCCAAGAATGGATCCATCACAATTCTTAAGTCTCTTGACAGGGAACTGTCAAAGTGGCACAACATCTCAGTCCTGGCCAGTGAAATAAGTAAGAGAGCACATGCATAACGAAATAGCATGGTGACACATCATATGTATATACAGTATACTGCCTTCTTTACATTGTGATAATCTTTACATTATTCCTCTAGATAACCCTCATCAAAGAAGCCGTGTTCCTGTCTTGATAAAGGTTTTGGATGTGAATGACAATGCGCCAGAATTTGCCATGATTTATGAGACATTTGTGTGTGAGAATGTCAAAGCTGGGCAGGTATTTATACTTTATCCTTGCTTATGACTGTTATGAATGTATCATTTAAAAAAATGTGAATGCTTTTTATATAAAATGAAATGGTTCAAAAACCTGCCTACCATTCCAGCTCATACAGACTATCAGTGCCATCGACACAGACGATCCTCTTGTGGGTCACAAATTTGTATTCAGCTTGAGTTCAATGAATCCAAACTTCACCATCTTTGATAATGAAGGTGAATAAATCGTTCCTTTGACGTTTCAATCTCGAATCTTATGGAAAATGCATGTGTTTAATCTTCTTTTCTGTTTTGGCACCAACAAAAACAGCTTTATTTTTGCTGTTGTTTGACTCAGCATGAGATAATATCTTCAGCTCTGACTGTTTGAATGTTCTCTTAACCCCCACCTCTCCCAAAGATAACACAGCCAGAATCCTGACCAGAAGAAGTGGATTTAACAGGCGTGAAATGAGTGTCTACTATCTGCCAGTAGTTATCTCCGACAGCGACTACCCCATCCAGAGCAGCACCAGCACGTTGACCATTCGCGTGTGCAGTTGTGACGCCACCGGCAACATGCGTTCCTGCAGTGTCGACGCGTTGCTGCTCTCTGCTGGCCTCAGCACTGGGGCCCTAGTGGCGATACTTCTCTGTATCCTCATCCTGCTTAGTGAGTTAATGGCCATCGGATTTTAGAATTCACATCATAACCCAAGGCAGACTTGTTATAGTTTTATTTTTTTTATTTATTCAATTTGCCTTCTCAGGTTAGTTTAGTGTTCATTAGCTTCCATCTCCAGGTATTAGTTTTCTGGTTTCAGTATTTATTTTAGTTTTTCAGTATTTATTTTAGTTTTAGTATTTTAGAACTTCCAAAGTTGAAATGTAAAAAAAAAAAAAAAAAAAAAAACAACAAAAAAAAAAAGACATCTTTAATAGTGTTCATTTTCTCAGCACAGCAGGCACGTGCACACATAGACATGAAAGGGGGCTTGAGCACCTGCCCTTTTTATTCCTGGAGAGAAAGTGCCCTTTTTTTCTGGGATGCTTTTTTTTATTTTTGAAAAATAATATATATTTCTGTTTGCACACAGCTTCCCTGTCAAACAAATATATTTATTGAAATTTAGTATCTAAATATCAGGTCAGGAGTTCTGAAGCGCTCCCTCTCCCTCTCCCCCGATTGTTAAACCCGATTGTATTGCTTCCGCTAAAGAAAATAGTCTGCTCCGTCTCTACGGTTAGAATCCTGTGAGTCCATAGCAATGCTCTGATTTGCATGGCAACGGTCTGTTATACTCCGCACAGCGATCTGTTGGTTATAACAGACCGCATTCTACATTGGAATTCAACCAAGCCATGTAATAAAATAAGTTAATAAAATAAGCATATATCACCACCAGGTGATATGCTTTAGTTATTTTGTTTATCCTATTTACCTGCATTTCCCTGTCAATTAGATGCAAATGTGCGCATTTTGACGCCTAATTTGCATACAGAACGTCCCCAGTTATTGACTTAGGCTACATCAAGAGTCTTTCCCCCTGAAATTTAGAAATCTAAATTGGTGAATTTTTATAAGAAATCTACAGATGCAAACAGAGGATACACTCTAAAAAATGTAGTAAATCTGAGTAACTGCATCTGGTACATTAATAAATAAAACTGAGTAGAAATAAGTTAACATTAAACTTTAAAATTAACAATATTTATAAATTAACTATTTAAGTAATTTAACTTTTTTTATTTCCTAGAAACCTTTATAAAATAGTATTCCATACCATCACAAATACATACATGACATTGGCTTTTATTGAATTTTTACTCAATTATTTTGGTAAGTTTAATTTTAAAGTGTTATGTATTCTGATAACACCAAAATAATTAAAACGATGTAGTGCCTTGTGCAAAAATAAACAAATAATTAGTAAAACACGCCCCTCTGTTTGATGCAGTTATTTAGGTTATTCTAAATATGAAGAGTTCAGATGAAAAATCCTCTAAGTGCCATCTGAAATTTCCTTCAATAATGATAATTTTTATTAAGCTTGTATGTTTATGTTCACTTATTTCACATTACTGGCAATGAAAATTACCTATTAATTGTCATTTAAGTTAAATTACTGAACTTAAATACGAGCTTGAAAAAAAAAAGCTCATAAGAAAATTTCAGATGGCACTTAGAGGCTTTTGCATCTGAACTCTTCATATATACTTGAAACTAGTAGCATAGAAAATGTTTTCAAAACATGCACATTGTGGAATGGTTTCCTTTGCTGCTCTATAAACCTAGTGAATACTAAGGAGACCATGGTTTCTGTGAACTGATTATTTTGTAGACATCTTTTGAAAATGAAACAATTGCGTGAGTTTGAGGAAGATAAAATTAATTAACTTTTTAAATTATTTTTTTTTAAAAGGAAGTCAGAGTTGCGTTAATATATATATATATATATATATATATATATATATATATATATATATATATATATATATACTTTTTTGTAAACAAAAAAAAAAAAAAAAAAAACTAATTATGAGAAGTGCCCTTTATTTCACTTGAGCCCCTGCCCCTCAAAATGTCTGTGCACGTCCCTGCAGCACAGTCTAGTATTATTACAGTCTAGTGGTATTTTCTCATCTAATTCAGGCAAGTTGTATCAAGAATTTAATTGTGATTCACACTCATTTTTTATGACATAATTATGACAGATTATATAAATTTTGAGTGTGAATCACAATTGAATTCTAAAAAAACCTAAAACTAAAATTAGTTTAGGGATGATTTTTTGTGTCATGAAAATGTATTTAGTTCAGTTTACTGTTGTTTTTCCCAGCAATTTATTTTAATTTTATTTTATTTTCATTTTAAATTAATGACATAAATAGCTACACATATTTTCTTCCATATTGTGATGTACATCTGAGTAAAATAGATTAACCATAAATAAATAAATAAAGGAAAATCTGAATGAGAGATTGTAAAGGGCCAGGCTTTAAGTGGGCTAAATGATTGGGTGAAGTCCTGTATACATCACAAGACAAGTCTGTCATTTAACTGGAAGATCCATTTTGATAAAAAAATAAAAAAATAAATAAATATTACAAGCTAAAAAAAATGTTCAACAAATGATAGCCATGTATGAATGAATTCTTGTCAATAAGATAAATAAAATGCATTTACAAAATAAACAGGGTGAATTTCCATTTTTATGCCGACTTTAACAATAACAACACTAACCAAGGCGTATCTTTTCACTCTTTTCCAGTGATCGTGGTGTTGTTCTCAGCTCTAAAGAAGCAGAGGAGAAAGGAACCGCTGATCATCTCCAAAGAGGATGTCAGGGATAACGTAGTCAGCTACAATGACGAGGGCGGTGGCGAAGAGGACACGCAGGCTTTTGACATTGGCACACTGCGCCACCCGGAGGTGATTGAAAGCAACAAGCTTCGCCGAGACATCATCCCCGAGATGCTGTTTCCCTATCACAGACCTTCACCCATGAAGGAGTGCGCCGATGTCAGAGACTTCATTATTAGCAGACTGCAAGAAAATGACACAGACCCTTTCGCGCCTCCCTATGACTCTCTTGCCACTTACGCATATGAGGGCAATGCATCAATTGCTGAGTCACTGAGCTCTCTGGAGTCCTCTGTGACTGAGGGAGACCATGAATATGATTACCTCTCTAACTGGGGCCCGCAATTTAAAAAGCTTGCTGACATGTACATCGGGAAGGATACGGGAGTTGCCATCTAGGCTCCTGTTCAATGACATTCTTATTATCTGTATGTACGCTCGGATCTCACTCTGCGCTCTGAGGCATAACTTGAAAAGGAAGAAAAAAAAAGGATACTTCACAAGTCCTCGTTCTTTGTTTTCTACCAACAGCAGAATTTCACTTTTATGGTGGATTTTTTAGTGGATGGTGTTGTGGTAAGGTGATTTTGTGTTAATAGGAGAAGTGATGGTGAATTTTTTTTTTTATTAGAGAAAAAAAAACGACTGAGGAGCAAAACAAATTTTGTGAATAAATACATGGACAGTGACAAGACTGCCTTTAACTGACTGTAAATAACTTTTCCCTGTTCCTCTTCCCTGATGATGGTGACATATCCTGTATCACAAATCACATTGTGCTACATTTTTTGTTCCATGATGTTATGACAAAAACAATTGATGATAAATTAATTATGTTTCTTAGAAATTCTTTAAATGTATGTGTTTTTTTTTATTATTATATTTTATTTTTATGAATATTGGCCCCCTAGGCAAAAAAAAAAAAAGTAAATTTCTCCAACTTTCTTTTTTTGTTGAAAGAAATGAGGTTATTATTATTATTATTATTATTATTATTTTATTCAGTTACAGTGAATGGGAACTGAAGCCTTCAAGCCTATATAAATATGCAAAAACATTATAAAAATATAATACAAAAAATATTTAATGTCTTTCAAAGTAATTTGATGCTTTATGTGAACATATATTTGAGTCCATTTTTAAGAATTTGAATAATCTTTTCAATGAACTGGTTGATTCACTTCACAAAACTGCTTTGAATGATTAATTTACAAATTAGATTGATCCAGTTCCCAAAATCTACTCACTGGCTCAATTTAGGAAACATTATCTGTAAATAATGATTAAAGTTTGGTATATATCTCACGCAAAGCTAATGTTTGACTTCAGAAGTCTTATAATATTGCACGAATGTAATGTATGTATTCATTTAAGGTGCTTTTGCTACCTTTTTTTATCTTGAAAGCTTCAGTTCTCATTCTTGGTGATTGTATGGAACAAAGTACTTAGGAAAGTCTCCAGAATTTATGTTTTACAGAAGAAAGTAGGCTATGTCATACAGGATTGTAACGATGTGATGCTGAGTAAAGAATCAGAATTTTCATTTTTTGGATATACTGTCTCTTTAACAGGACTTTCCATAAAGGGATTTCAGTTAAATTGTCTACATTTAAATGTGAGTGGAGAAATGTTTTATCACAGACTCAGCCTCTCTACACATCTTGTGAAGTGCTCCCTTGTTGAAACATAATTGCAGCATTATCATTACAGCACTGAAAGCTTACAGAGGAACAGGGGAGCATTTCTACATCTGTATGAGATGTAGTTCAATTCAACTTCATTTGCTTGTGTGAAGTTTGCTTAATTTGCAAAACTGCAGATTACATTGAAATCAAACTGGAATGCTGCAGTACACTGAGCTTGTGTGAATGAATGTTGTCAAAGTGTTTTATATTCACATTTTTTAAGTATATATTTTAATAAAAAATATGAATGCACTTATGGCCGCCTAACTTTTTTCTTCTAATATATATATATATATATATATTGTTAGGTTTCATTATATCTCTATAACTCACAAAGGCCAAGAATTGAAGGTTGACTGATGTTAGGTGGCATTTGCTGAGAGACAATCAGGGTTCTCTGCTGAAGATCTTCTAAAGCAAAATCTTTTTCCACTGTGGCCTGCCAAATTTTGGAATTGTTTTGGCCTGAATTGGCCAATCTTAGCTGTGAGAATTAATTTGAATTTCCCCAGTGGACACTTAACAGGTTCTGCATTTTCTAGAAAACTACAGTAACAGTATGTTTAATGCAAATGTTTAATTTAAACGGTTGCTGTTGTGCTGTGGAATAATTTATTTGTGCTGTCAAACTTTAGTTTCACAAATGTAGTTATTCTGTATTGACAGCCAACGTAGAACACGGAGAGAACTCCTTTAATCAAATATTCTCTCAGATTATTTTTGACAGTTTGTCTTAAAAAAGGAACAACATGCACATAATCATTCTGCTGCAATAATCAGACTTTTTGAGGTATAATAATGCATAGTTTAATTAATTTAAATACTACAAGCAGCTACATTGTTATGGTAAATGTAACTTAAAAAAAGAGTTTGGAAAAAAAAAATGTTTTCCCTACAGCAGCATATCTTTACTTCAAAGTAAAATCCATTGTTTGAGATATTAACTTAAAGCATAGTAACTGTTTTCGAAAGCTTCTGAATTGTCAAATTGAGGTTCCAATTGTCAGATTACATCATTGAGGATGTCTAAGAAAAAAAAATATTATAATGTGTAAATTAATGTAATTTCTCTCTTAATTCGCATTGTAGTGGTTACTTTTTTAATGAAACACATGCGGCTGACAAAAAACACCACTTTGCTTATCAAGTCAAGTCAAGTCAAGTCTGCTTTATTGTCAATTCTTCCACATGTACAGTACATACATACAGAGAATCTAAATTGCGTTACTCTCAGACCCCTGGTGCATACAGATAACATTAACAGTAGAGCCTAAAAATCTAGATCACATTTGAAAATCTAGATCAGATTGTATCTGTCATTTGCAATAGTTTAATCTCACAATATCAGAGATATTTCAGTTTAGGACTGGATTTCTAGGACCAGAGGGTTTTTGTTGTTGTTGTTGATGTTAGAGAAGACCTAATTAAAACCCAAAAGAAACAGGTGCAAATAAAAATGTTTGTTTTTACATTTATTGTTTGTTTGTTAGTTTTTACACAGGTGACGCAGACTTACTCTTGAATATAAGGCTTGTATAAAACATTCTTTCAGTTATTTTAGCTGTGCAAAAAGAGTAAAGATAAAAAAATAATAATAATTTATATTTTTATCTGCTTACTCCCAGGGCGTCCTACAAGAAGTAGTTGACTTTGTTTCTTCAGTAGAATGCAAACGAAGGCAGATCACAGCCTTATAACTACATTACTGCCACCTATCTCTCAAATTGACCAATGAAACTCTTTCTTCAATCTTAATTAGGAGTGCCAATGGTCCACTTGAGATATTGGTGGTGGTAATACACTTATAAGGCTGCAATCCGCTGTAAAGCAAGAAGAAGAAGAAGATGCCTCACATGGCTGCTTGAGAACACACTCAGGATGACGCGGTTAGGAGAGATCAAACAGTTCGGACGTTGCGTGAATCAGAGGTAAAAAATTATATGAAAAAAATGAACAAAGTTATCTACATCTTGGATGCCCTGGGGGTAAGCAGATAAATACATTTTCATTGTTAGGTGGACAATCCCTATAACATTGTCATGTAAATTACCATGCAAAATTTTCAGAGAGATGTTATGACAGAACTGGTATTTAATATCATAAACACATAAACAGTTTTACCATTTACTTCACTTCGTTAAGCCAGTCGCACACCATGAGATGGCTTAATAAATGGAAGCTAATAAGATGTAAGTTTTTCCACATAAACAGAAATAGCTTAACTCCTTGATGAAAATTATGGTCTTTCTTTTCAAGAAAACTGAATTAATAACCAGAATATAGGCTCATACCTTATATTGAAACAAATTAGCTTAACAATTTTTAGGTTTATCAATGCTTGTGTTTATGGTTAAGGATTGATTAGGAGAATAAATCAATTAAATGTAAATAATTAAAGCAGTAAATAATTCCTACAAATGAATTACACAGATTCAGCAGTTCTAAGACTTCTAGGTCTAAGCTCTAAGTCTTTGATCTTGAAATTGCAGTCTTCAGTATTGCAGGATCACGCTACTCTGTTTTTTTTACAGTGTCTCTTCTCAATAATAAACAAGATGTCATGGTGATGGGAAACCACAGCAATTCAGTTCATGCCCCTTTCCCAGGATTTGAATGTAGGTTGCCATCCCTGGATCCTGAAGCAGTGTTCATGCTGACATTAATCTGCAGTGATAAAGTGACCAGAACTCATTCATTTTCGATGAGATCAGATGATTCCCAGCAGCATAAGCATCAGCAACAGGACGTGGCTGTGTCCAATGACACAATAAAGTAGGTAAAAGTTTAACTTTATGTGCAGTTACTCAATGCAATGAATACTTACTGGAATGAAGACAGTGGTGCTCCAGCGATCCAACTCCTGGGAGACACCAGTCAGGTGTCAGCAAGATGGAGAAGATAATGTTGCTGTGAGTGATTTCCCTGTCCTGTATGATTTGTTTCTACCCACATGCAGCAATATAATAATACCATGGAAAACCGAGTCAGAGATTGTTGGCATTCAGAATGAGTTTGACTTATGCAATCTTGTTCATGATATGATGTATTATGCAGCACTGTAATTTTTGTGCAGTTTTTCTACAAATGCTTTCTTCTGCAAATCTATCTATCTATCTATCTATCTATCTATCTATCTATCTATCTATCTATCTATCTATCTATCTATCTATCTATCTATCTATCTATCTATCTATCTATCTATCTATCTATCTATCTATCTATCTACCTGTTAATACAATTCATTTGAAATCAGATTTGGGTGGTTATGCAACCCACCAATAATGTTGGAGCAGTTGTGACCTTCAGCGATCAAATCGCTTCCAGTATGAACAAGGCTTCATGTATAAATTATACAGAAGAGGTGATTGATCCACTGAATTTAACTCACAAGCAATAATAGCCTTGTTCTGTATGGTCTGCGCAGTACAGAAGGTGGATCAGCCTACAAAATTGGGCAGCCAAATCGATCAACAGGCCCACACAGAATCTGCGCCCACAGCACTCAGCAGAAAGCTCAGCAGATTTATGAAAAACACCCAAAACAAAGTTCTATATATTATACACCATTTGCATGTTCATCCATCAGATTTTGCCCAAAATTAACACTTCTGTAAATGTGGAGATAAAGTCCATAGATTCAGTCTGGCCCTGATCATCATCATTCTTTTATAACTAATAGCATCTCTTGTCATGCGACCTCAGCATAGGTGATAAATGTCTCCCTTCCACTTTACTCTATCTTAGTTAGTAATTAACAGATTGTCAGCTGTTATCAAAATGTAGAAAAAAATTATAATTTTTTTTAGAAATAGCAGTTAGCTACACTTTACCTTATGAGGAATATAAAGTGTGGCATGTTTTATAATTTCTAATTAAACTCTAGCAATTTTATAGAGCAATGTTACTGAAGATTTGGGCTATATTCTGTGATCAATAAATAAATATACAGTATACACATCTCACTTTTTAATTTACATCATTTAAGTATTACTCATTTACACTGGCCGTGCTTTAATGGAAATATATCCACATTATAAATGCTAATGGCTTTGTGTGATATCATTACATGGTTTGGAGATCTAGGCCGCAGAATGTGTGTTACAACTAACTATGGAAGCCTGTATCCATTAAATAAATACATGAATGAATGAATGAATGAATGAATGAATGAATTGCAGTGAAGTAATTGCAATTAACTTTTTTCTCACAATTCTGAGAAAAAAATAATTCCAATTTGTAAAAAAAAAAAAAAAAAAAGTAAGAATTGCAAAGATATAAATTTGAAATTAAAAGAAAAAATATTCAGAATGTTAAGTTTATATCTTGCGATTCTAAAAAAAAGTTGCAGTTACCCATTTTTATTTTATTATTCACTGGAGCTTCCATAAGAAGTCTATTGTACAAAGATGTAGAACATGTTGCGTAATATCCATTAATGGATTACACAAACATACTGTACCACTATGCCTGATTATATGGACTATATTGTGGATTGCTCTTGAAATCCAAATGACCACTCAGTTCAAAGCAATGCAACATTTGATGAAACCTTTCAGAATAGGATCATTTATAATATCTGTGGACGACAGCTGTGCCGTGCAGCATTCACTGTAGGCAGGGTTTTTCAGAAACACACAATAATTGAGGTGCTGTAGGAGGGATGGACCTCACTCTCGTTCAAATGATGCTCCATAAATAAAACACTTCAGCTCACTATGAAGTGTCCTTCACAAACTTTCAGTACAAGCTGCACCTCCCAGCACAATGCTATAATCATATACTTTAAGGGGACATGAAGCATTTATTTGCTAGGTTAAGGTTAAAGAAACTTAAAGTGAGTGGGGGACTCCAACTTTATATATGTTATTTTGTTATGGTAACACTTTATTTTGATAGTCTGTTTTCCAATGAGTAATACAAAATAAGAACAAAAGTTTAGAGGAGGCTTACAAATTAGAAGCATATATATGAATAGTAATTAAAGAAACCACTCACTATTACTCCAGAACAAAACAGCAATTCCATGGTCGAAAGGCTCTGACAAAGATGTAAATCACTATAGTCATGTTCGATTCCTGGGCGAATTGTTCTTTAAGTCTGTTCATACATAGAAAGCAACTAAACTAAATTGAACTTTAGTTACGGGATGATAAAACAGGATGGAAAGCCAAAGTTCCTCTTTGGGAAACGCCTCCAGCGTGACGTCTCTGAATAACATGTGTAATCAGTCCAATGGATAAGCGAGACGTCATAGGCAGATCTACAGCACGTTCTCGAGGCTTGGAAGCCCACTCTGCGGTTTCTTCGCCCTTTGATGCAGAGCTCACTGCAGCATTCATCTTTCTCTGAGGAGATTGATGTTGTTTGTGTGACTGAGTGAAAAAAAAAAAAGAAATGCGCACTGCCGAGGCAACGCGTGTATTACATTGTTTCTTTTTGATGTGAGTTTTTCTACACCAGACCGTGTTGACTTGTCTGGTTGTTGACTACATTTAATTCTGAGGAATAAAATGACATATTTATCTGACTATGTGAAGTTAGATGTACAGGGGCTTTTGGGATGTAATTTCTTGTGTGAGTACGTGAGAACTTGTTTACCTCTCTTCCTCCGAGGAGGTTGAGGCGGTCAACGCCTAATGCCGGGGGTGTCACTTTTGTACTCCGCAGA
Source organism: Carassius carassius (assembly GCF_963082965.1). NCBI lineage: Eukaryota > Metazoa > Chordata > Actinopteri > Cypriniformes > Cyprinidae > Carassius > Carassius carassius. Next base: position 15,257,707 of record NC_081774.1, on the reverse strand, counting down.
TGCTAGAGTCAGAGTGGCACTCCCAGGCCGAAGGCTTCTAGTGGAAAGCGGTTCTGTGGACCGTCTTTTTAGCTGCATAGCCTTCTTCATAACGTCCTGACGCCTAAGGCCTAGGACTTTTCGAGGGCCAGCTACCTCTGGGGAAGAGCAGTGTACACCGCATTACACGGTGCCCGTCTCTCCTCAGTGCCCTCAGGAGATCGTTCTGCCAACCCTGCTGGTGTTCCAGAGTGCAGCAGTCTCCGGCAAGCGCATCTCTCAGTTACCGCCTGTAAACGTAGCAGTGCTAAGAGGCTCGCTACCTCTGCGGAGGTCTCTAGAGCAGCTAGAATGGTAATCCCCTGCCGGTCTGCTGCGTCAGGGCACAGAGCTAGTGGCTCTAGGCGCACCAGAGGCCAGTCTCCCAAGACTGGTTCCCTTAGGAGGTCACATGGTGTTGTGGGAGCCCCTGCCAAGTGTGCTTCATGGGGTCCTGCCCCAAGCAGGATCTGGTCTAGTCTTTCTAGCAGATGATGTGGGTCTGAGGACTCTCATTTTTAGGAGACTTCAGCTACGAGAGTCCTGATGCTGTGGCTCAGGACCTTGGAGGGCAGGCCCCTCTGGGGTAGGGTGGTGTACAACGCATTACACAGTGCCCGTCTCTCCTCGGTGCCCCCAGGATATCGATCTGCCAACCCTGCCAGTGTTCCAGGGCACAGGGGGTCAAGACTCACTCTTTCTGAAGTTGGCCATTGGATGGGTTGTCCCCGATTACTTTCATGCTCCTGTCTCCTTCTCTTGCTTTAGCTGTGCTCTTCCACACTAGGCAGAGATTTGAAAGTCTGGCAGCGTGGGCATTCTCATTCCCCAAACGTTCTCGATGCAGCTCGGTTTCCTAAAGAGGAACATCTAAGGTTACGTATGTAACCCTGGTTCCTCGAAGGAAAGAGACGCTGCGTTGCAGTGCCACACTTCTGGCATCTCTGGCCAGCGGTTGCTTCATCCTTTGAGGCTGGCTGCCGGCTTCGCCACTCGTGCTTTTTTGCTTCCTGGTCTCTGATGTCACCCGCCTATGATGTCTCGCCCATCCATTGGACTGATTACACATGTTATTCAGAGACATCATGCTGGAGGCGTTCCCCAAATGTTCTCAACGCAGCGTCTCGTTCCTTCGAGGAACCAGGTATACATATGTAACCTTAGACGTTTTCTGACGCGTTCGTTGATCCGCTGATCAATAACATTTTATTAAAACCTTCAAATTATTGTTGGTGTCCATAGCTGAGTGGGCAGCATGCACTGTGCGCTACCATAATAAAGTCAAACATGCCCAAAATAAATAATAAAAAAAAATTATACCCTGCAAAAATTTAAATAAATTGAACTAAAGTTTGAGAGGGCAGTTGTGGCCTAATGGATAGAGAGTCTGACTTGTAATCCAAAGTTTGTGGGTTTGAGTCTCAGGTCTGGCAGGGATTGTAAATCGGGGGAGTGATTAACCAGCACACTTTTCACCTTCAATAACACGACTGAGGTGAAACCCTTGAGCAAGGCACCGGACCACCAACTGCTCCCAGGTGTGGAGTATTTTTTCACTACTCACTGCTGTGTGTGTGCACTTGGATGGGTAGAATACAGAGCACAAATTCCAAGTATGGGAAACCATACTTGGCCTCACATCCTATCCTTTCCTTGTGCAGATTAGGCTACATTTTAAGATGATACGCAAAATCAAGAGCTTATAATGAGTTAAATGAATCAGCATTTCTGCATCAATGTACTATATGTAATGTGTGCTGTAGGTGTGAAACTTTTAGGAATCTTATCAAAGATGTACAGTAGATGATATTCTCCCCAGTGAATGATATTTAAACTGCTTCCATACAACCTGCTCAAAATTGAATTCATAGTGAGCTCACATATTACTAACACTGTGAGGATCGCAGTATGAGGATCGTTTGAGTTCAATGACCTCATGTATTAGTCACACTGAGAGGATCACAGTATGAGGATCTTTGAGTTCAATGACATCATGTATTAGTGACACTGAGAGGATCACAGTATGAGGATCGTTTGAGTTCATAATGAGCTCACGTATTACTCATACTGTGAGCAGGCCCAGATTAAGAACACATAGGGCCTGGGGCTATAGCAAACCGAAGGGGCCCCATACAGTAGTAGCATATCTTGGTGCCACAACGTTTTCTATATATATATATATATAAATTGTTATTATTATTATTATTATTAATTTATTTTTTTACAGAGAATGCATACTAAATATTCCAGGCTACAATACATTAAAATAATAAATACATTATATGAAGTCTACTTAAAATGCATTTAACCATATTCATATTCCATCATATTGCAGGCTCTTAAAGGGATAGTTCACTCAAAAATGAAAATTCTGTGATCATTTACTCACCCTCATGTTGTTCCAAACCTGTATGCGTTGCTTTCTTATTTTGAACATAAAAGAAGATATTTTGAAAAACAAATCTATCTTCTTTTATGTTCAACATAAGAAAGCAACTCATACAGGTTTGGAACGCCATGAGGGTAAGTAAATTATGACAGAATTTTCATTTTTGGGATAACTATCCCTTTAATTACGGAAATCATTTTTTTTTTTCAGCAATTAAAGTTTATTAGAACTATTTAATTTCCCTTTGTCGTTGCCCTAAATGAAAAGCTAATTCATGAATCCAGAGTTAACTAGTAAACCTTTATAAAAGTGACTTATTGCCTTTATTTGACCCAGTATTTATTTGACCCAAAACAGGCTATACGTAATAATGCCATATTTCTACAGTGTCAGTAACTGCATGCTAAATAGCTTAGGTGTGGTGCTGTGGATTAAATTGCTTATTGTAGCTTCACCATGGAGACTGCTGTTCAAAGATAAGTGTTGTGCATCAAATTCAAATGGACAAGCGCTGCTTTTTATTACTTCAAAAGAAAGGTGAAAGTGTCGAGCTACAGTCATTGTCAGCACTTGGCTGGCGTGAGACACTGGTCCGGGTTGGTCCAGCTGGTCAATTTTTTCAATGTGAGGATAACAGTATGAGGATCATGTGATGTAACTGTGATCATCGAATAATGTCACATGTTGACTGGGATCTCACCATAAGAATGTAATTATGACGATGAACAATGATAAAAAAAAAAGAGAAAGAAAAACAAAACAAAACAAAATGTCTATATGACCTACATCAAATTTCAAAGTTCTCATGGAAAGTGTCAAAAATAAAATGTTTGCAAAAATGTTATATAAATTAATTGTAAAAAAGAATTAAATGAAACTCAAACACTGAAAGACTCATTCACAAGGTTGTTTCTCAGTTGTTTCTCAGTCAGAAACATCAAACAATGTTTGGCAATAGTATGGAATTCTGTCATAAAATCCAGAGCTGTATGTAGTGGATATTCCACATGAGGAAACGCCTGCAGTTCTTTGAGAGATGAAAGAGGAGGAAATTCCCTTGCACAGTGTTCCCTAGATCTTCCCCTGACAGCTCATTGTTGTTGATGTTGTGATGTTCTGGGAATCCATGGATGGCACAGTACCTGTCATTTGTGAATTTGTTTAACAGTGTTGTGTACAGGTTACTGCTAATCAACCTACTGAAATTCACCTGTAGCTCTATTTGTCATTCTAATTTAATTGTTGTTTACCAGAGTTTGTGAAAATAAATTATTAATAATAATAAAACATAAAAAAGGGATATTATTTGTTGCTCTGATATGAGTTGTTTTGTTTTTATACAGTCTATGGAGTTTCTTAGCTCTCTGTTCAAGTGTGCTAATGTATCCCTTTTATGATTTTTTTTAATCATTATTAATGTATTTTTACTTGCATTGTAATTAATTCATTACATTTATATAGCACTTTTCTAGGCACTCAAAGTGCTTTACATAGACAGGGGGTATCTCCTCATCCACCACAAGTGTGCAGCATCCACCTGGATGATGCGACGGCAACCATATTGCGCCAGAACGCCCACCACACACCAGCATACTGCTGGAGAGGAGACATAGAGATGAAGCCAATCAGCGGATTTGAGGATTGTTAGGAGGCCATGATGGTCAGAGGCCAATGGGCGAATTTAGCCAGTATGCCGAGGTCACACCTCTACTCTTTTCGAAATATATCCTGGGATTTTTAATGACCACACAGAGTCAGGACCTCGGTTTAACGTCTCATCCGAAGGACGGTGCTTGTTGACAGTATAGTGTCCCCATCACTACACTGGGGCGCCAGGACCCACACAGACCAAAGGGTGAGCACTCCCTGTTGGCCTCACCAGAACCTCTTCCAGCAGCAACCTAGTTTTCACAGGAGGTCTCCCATCCAGGTACTGACCAGGCTCAGCTCTGCTTAGCTTCAGTGGGAAACCGGTCTTGGGCTCCAGGGTGATATGGCTGCCAGCTATATGTATAAAATGTTTCTTGAGCACCAAATCAGTATATTAGAATTTATGAAGGATCATATGACACAATATTACAGTTTTTGCTTTATTTTTAATTAAATAAATTATGCTTTATTGAGCATAATAGACTTCTGAATGAATGAATGAATGAATGAATGAATGAATGAATACCCTTCTGAATGGTAGTTTTTATTTTTATTTTTATCCCCAGTCCTCACATATTTTCCAATATATTTTTCAATGACATAATTTTTACCCCTTACATGTGAAAATAAAACCATAAAAAAGAATATATTAGCACACTGAAAAGAGAGCAAACAAACCATAAACCTATAATATCAACCAAGAGCATACTGTTATTCTTAATAAATTACACAAATACAAATATAACAAGCATACTGCATATAACAAGCATTCCTGGTTTCATATAAAGTGCAAATTAAATAGGAATGTATGCTCAGATGGACTCTGGGTGGCAGTATTTCCTCACAAGTATTACATTACCCATTACATGAATTCTTGAGCCCATTCCAAGTGTTGAATAACATTAATTTGTGAGTTGAGTGTCACATTATAATTAATTAATTAAAAGAAAAACATACTCCACTATATATAAATACGTTTGATCTTCAATTTGAAAAGTATAACCAAACAAGATAACATATTTGTCATAACGCTGAATTTCACTACAGCTAAATAAGCATTTAAATTATGCATAATTATTTGTGTGTGGGAAAACTTTGTATTTCTGATTTCAAAGACTTTTTGACTACCTAACAAAGATCAAAAGGTTTGAAGCATTTGTCTTACATTGAAACAAAGTTTGGGTGTATTGTTGCAGTGTGCCGTTTTTTTTTTTTTTTTTTTTTTTTTTTGCTTGTTTTGGGAAAACAATTCACCCTACAACTCTGAGTTTGAACAGGTTAGGATTGAGCCTGGTCAGTTCCTACACAAGACCACACATTCAAGTGTCTGAGGCTACAGCAGGTGGTGCTCAATCTCCAGTCTGCATGGATTCCCATCGATCCAGTAGTGACAGAAACACAGTCTAAAATGTGTATAAAAAGCCACTGCCCTTTAGACGAGATGTTAAACTGAGGTCCTGCCTGTGGCCATTAAAATCCCAGGGCTCTGCCTGAGCAAAAACCTCCAGTCAAATTACTCCTATTAGCGCCCATCCATCATGGCCTCACAGTAATCCACAAATTATAGCCTTCTCTCCACCAATACCTGCTGTGTAGTCAGCATTCTAGTATATTATGATGGTGCATGAGGAGCTTCCCTTCTTGGAGTAAAATGCTTCGAATGAATGTGTGCAGTCAATGGTTATGCATGCAAGGAATTATATACATGCAATATAATTATTTAAGTATATTATATGTGCACATGTTGTTTTGCTTTGATAGAGTGGCAGTAAAGCTAATGTTTTAAAAGAAGGATTTAATCCAAATGCATGCATTGATTTTTGAAATTATATTTTTTATTTTTCCTAAATAAACACAATGCATTGATTGTAGTGGGAGATTGTGGCATAAGAGTCGAGACTAATAAGAAACATTAATATGAGGCTTTCACTTGGGGACAGGAACAGCCCAGCTAAAGCTTCACTGCTAATTAGAGCTGGCTTCAGCCTTATGGTGACATATTGATGGACAGGGATGGGAATCTCTGGAATAAAAGTATGCTGTGAAAAATGTGTTTCCTAAAGTGAGAACATATTGATTCAGGGTATGTGCCAATGAAGCAGGCCTGCAGGATATGAACACTATAACTTGATTGAAATGAGCATGGATTTGTGCAAACAGGTTCTGTTTTAGAAAGTCAAGTTATTGGCAGATTATCTATACCGCACTGAGAAGACCATAGATGCAGTGAACTTTGTGGCAGGTGTTCAAAGCAACCCCTTTTCAAAGGTTAATATAATTCAAATTAGAACAGCAAATGTAATTGAAGGCTTGTCAGACTTCAAGAGTTGACAGAGATAAGGGAGATTATAATGCTTTAAAGTTAATGTACAGTGCAACTGAGTATTAGCATTTGCTTTCTTTGCTCCATAAACAATGTGGTGTCCAACACCTATTCTCACAAGCTGTTTTTGTGTCAAATTAAAGGGGTCCTATTATGCTCTTTTACAATGTCTTGATTTTGTTTTGAGGGTGTACTAGAACACATTATTTTTCACATATTTTACATTATTACAAAACCTCTCTCCCCAGTCTGGCATGAATGGCTCGAATAGTTCCTGTATCAAATGAAGGCCCACCTTCTGAAATATTAAATGTGCTGTGATTGGTTAGCTGGGTTTAGCTTGGTTTTAAGCGCTAATTAAACCTGGATGATTGTAACCACTCTGAGTTCGTCTGTCTTGGGGAACCTATGCCGCGTTTCCACCGAAATTACCCGGAACATTTGTACCAGGAACTTTTTTTCCCAGGAACCCCCCCCCCAGACCTGTTGCTTTCTGCGTTTCCGTGGTGTAAAGTACCGGGAAGATTAGGCAAATAGACTGGTGACGTAGGTCTGCGCGCGTTTCTCAATACAAAGTACGCTTATTTTGGATGTGCATTCTCGGTAGTGCGTACTTTGTGCATTCGACTCGGGAGTGTGATGTCCGCGACAACGCAAGTCCAGTAAATCTGCAAACAGCAGCATATACTTGATAACTTCAGTCAGCTGACCATGGCTACTATTTTCCTCTCTGTATATTTACAATAAAACGAAATAGGATATCAAATACCACTGCCTCCTTTCGTTTTCATTTAAGCATAATAACAGCTGCAGAAATGTACTTAGTTCAGGGATATGTGTAGGCTATATATACAGCCATTACAATGAAACAAAATATTATATAGATTTGCCTTTTTTATTTTCATTTTAACATATAGATAAATTGAATACAGACCAAAAATAACCTGTTAGATTTACCCAAAACGAATTATATTTTATGTTTAACCACTAAAGAGACATCAGAGCCAGCGGCACACATCAGAAGGTCTAGCCGAGGAGAGGCTGCTCTCGGTGGATAGATGATCACTGAGCTCCCGCTGATCGCGTGGAGTTCACCGTCTCTGAGATCGGCGAAACACATTTTTAAATAGGCGCTGTCTTTATAAATAAACCACAGATTTGAGTTTTAAACAACTACATTCTCGCCTGAAATACTTTTAAAATTACATTTCATGACACAATAAAACAGTAATATTTTGAACATGATCCGAATAAATGGTGGTTGAACTCAATCAATGCTGCGTGAACTCAACTCGCTTTAGCTACTGCAATTTTCCTCTCAGTATATTTACAATAAAATAAAATAGGATATCAAATACCACTGCCTCCTTTCGTTTTCATTTAAACATAATAACAGCTGCATAAATGTACTTAGTTCAGGGATATATATATATATATGTTTAACCACTAAAGAGACATCAGAGCCAGCGGCACACATCAGAAGGTCTAGCCGAGGAGGAGTGCTTCTCGGCGGATAGATGATCACTGAGCTCTCGCTGATCGCGTGGAGTTCACCGTCTCTGAGATTGGTGAAACACGTTTTTAAATAGGCGCTGTCTTTGTAAATAAACCACAGATTTGAGTTTTAAACAACTACATTCTCGATTGAAATACTTTTAAAATTACATTTCATCACACAATAACAGTAATATTTTGAAAATGATCAGAATAAATGGTGGTTGAACTCAACCAATGCTGCGTGAACTCAACCAATCAGGATGTTTAGCGGCCAAGTCCCGCCCCCGAAAGTTCAGGAACTTTGAAAAAGTACCACCTCGCCAGCAGGGACTTTCTGAGGGGCATTTTTTTACCCGGAACTTTATTTAGTTCCTGGTTCCTGCGGTGGAAACACACCGAGTACCAGGCCAAAGTCCCTAGTTCCTGGGTAAAGTTCCTGCGGTGGAAACGGGGCACTAGTGTGTCTCCAACAGTGCATCTCAACCAGGTCTCGTCCCATTAATCGATATTTGTGATCACAGATCCCACTAAATATGTGTTGTAATCAAAACGAGTCATTTGTTGTAGGTTTTGAAAAGTGATTTCTGTTAAATAAAATATCTCCTTTTGAAATGAACTTTGAGCTTTGTAATTTTGCAGATATTTTTTTTTTTATGATCAAATGGCAACGTAACAGACTAAGTTAAAAAGTTGAAAAGCATAATAGGACCCCTTTTATAATAATATGCTAAATTACTGCAGAATAATCAGAAAAGTTCAGCCAAAATCTCCAATGATGTCTGCAAGTGGATAGAATCATATGAAAAATGCATGTTTACAGAAATTATAAATAGTTTGATCTAAATTAAAGGAATGGTTCACCTAAAAATGAAAAGTGAATTGGTGCCATCAGAGAGTTCAAACAGCTGATAAAAAAACATCAACAAATAGTCCACAAATAATCCACACTCCGGTCAATCAGTTAGCGTCTTATATGTGAGACGTTGCATGTTTGCAATAAACTAATTTATCAAAACGTTAAACCTTTGCTTCCTCTATTTATAATATTGTTTCTCTATTGAAACGTTTCTTAGTCTACATCAGGAAAGAAATATGTACGATCAAGCACTATTTACAAGTGTAAATAGTCAATAGTAAACAGATCAAAAGAGTTATAAAGAAATATGTTATATGTGGATTTTGATGTGGGGGGGGGGGGGGGGTCACTGGCTTTTGGCTGGAAAACCATTTTGTCTTTAAACTGTGCTCATTCATTTTTGCTAATTAAAAGAATACCCCTAAAGAAATGGTTAGTCATATTGAAAATATAATTAAAATGATCCAAAGTGACATGACTTATCAGCATGTGTGAAATCTGCAGTCCAAACAGAATGAAATGCCCTAATGTGCAGTCCCTACAGAGCTATAGGACAAAAAGTTACTATGACATGCAAATGCGTCTGTGACCGTACAAGATGCAGCTTGAGGCTGTCCGGTGACACTGCAATGCAGTAGCCAGCTGCGTACCAGCATGAACAACCAACAACACAGCTAAATCTAAAAATATCCATTTTATGGATGTATATAGCATAAGATAAAGTAAAACAGACAAACGATGCAGATAAGCAGATACCTAGGCATATAGCGTCTGTGGAAACACTGTGGTAACAAATTAATTTGACAAAACATCATATACTGTACATACCGAAATGTTTAGCTCAGGCTCACTTACTGTAACAGTGTAGCACATGAAACATTGCAAACTATTATAAATACCTCGCTACTCTCACAGGTTTCATGAGATCAGAGGCCTAACCTGTGAGTGGGAGTGATGAAAGGAGCACACAGCCATGCAGCTTTAGCATATACCATTCAAATGACTCTCCCACTCTGCAAATTACCAAATATACTTATAAAATGAAGTGTACCTGAGAGAATTTTGTGACAAGTGAACTTCAAATAGCCTAATTTGTTCTGCTTCAGCTGCTCTCCTCTTTCTCACACACAGTACATTTCTCATGCTTTAATATATGAGCAATCCAAAAGCATCTTCTATCATGCAACTGTACATATTTCTGAATCAATGTACATTCATTGTCTGTAGAGTGGTCTGAAGGTCTCCAGGTGTTTTTTCTTTCCGCTGGGGTATTTTACTTTTATTTTTTTTAAAATGGCTTAATATTCACTGCTGATGGGTGTTATAAAATGAAGCCATTTCAAGTCATCTTTAAAATACTGTGTATGAAGCACATCAAATGGACAGTTCATACCCTCAAAATCAAAACTGTTATAATTAACTCACCATCATGTTGTTCCAAACTTGCATTATTTTTATCTGTTAAAAAAAATAATAATTGTAAACCACAGGATACTGTATCTTGCTTAATTGTAAACATTTCACACTGCTCATGTGTTACTCGCAGAATGTGAAAATAAGGGCATGCGCGAATGGGTGTCTTTTGCTAAGCATGTGGTCAGAACATTATAACACTGCACCGTTCCAGGCTGTACAAATTTGGCTCTGCAAAAGGAATGCTAAACATGATTCAAAATTAGAAATTTTAAACATACCTTTACCTTGGGTTACAAGTGGACTTAGATCGAAAATAACCATGGTTTTAGCACAGTGTGAAAAGCCCTATTTGATGAATGCCAGTGGTGTCCTGTGTTGTTTAATGTCACTTTGCATGTAAGACTAGTAGATTCTAGGGTTCTATGACCAGCCAAACAGAAAGTTACAAAAACATTTTAATGAGCAATGAGCAGAAAATTTAAATAAACATCAGCATACATAACCACCTGAATAAGGCATAGCAAACTACTTTAATGTTTGACTACTGTCGTCAACATGTTCTAATAAAAGGAACAGTGCTAATATTGTGTGACAATTACCAGAGCATGCAGTCAAATACATGAACTCAACTGCAAATGTTGTAGAAATCTATTCATAGCCAGCATTATTAATTAAAGCGAATTTACACATAAAAGGGAGGTTAGCAAGATAAAAATGAGCAAAATTCAGCTGGTCATTTGATCTCCTAACTTTGATCTCCTACTAAATTTAAATTGTTTTGCTTTTAATAGCCTATTCATTGGTGTCTTCACCTCATGTGAGTCTACATGATTTGAAACTATTTTTTTCAAAACTTTTTAAATGAGGAAATAATTACAGAGTGCACCTTTGAATAAGTGAGGAATAATGAATGAAGAGAAAAACATCAAGCCAAGCGTTCGTGGATGAATTCTTGATGATTTAGTAGGGTTGCCCCCAATAGTCAACTAATCATTAGTCGACTGGAAGAGGCTGGGTCAACCAAAATGTTATTAGTTGCATAGTTGCAGAAAAAAAGTCTATAGTAATAGAGTACATCGGGCAGGACATCCAAGCTCACCTATAATTCATTGACCTCAAATATGTCTTATGATCTGAAAAGTGTAATTATTAGCAACTTTACATGGCCGCTTAATCTAATTTTAACCTAATGTGTGCTGTTCAAGTGTCTGTGCAGAAGCTGAACAATAGCGCTCACTGCAGGACAGATGGAGGCGCCAGTGCACTCAGAGATGTTTAGTTTCAAATGAACTAATTCCAATGGAAAACTAATATTCTCAGATTATGTAATCCATATGAAACATGCAAACATCCACGTTCACTGCAGAGATGATAAATCGGTGTTGCCGAGTTCATCTCTTAAATCAAGATCAAAGAAAGCATGAGTATATAAAATTATTAAAATGTTAATGCAGCCTCCTTACTGTTTATCTCTGATTCATTGTGGCAAGCTTTATGTGTATGCTTGAACGTTTATTTGGCTAAAGTCTCATTAAAATGATTTAAATAATAAACGTGCGATTAGTTGACTAATGCTTAAAATTAACGGCTACTAGTCGACCAGAAAGATTCGTAGTTGAGGGCAGCCCTATGATTTAGTCAGTAGCACTGTTTTTATTAGGCCTCTAATTTCTTTATTAAACAAGTAAATTTAGTTTACTTAAAAAAATAGATAGATAAAGTTGGATTATCTCTTTGCTAATACCTGTTGGGTAAAACTAACTTCCTACTTCAAAGAAAAACTTTCTCTCTCTTTCTCTCTTTGTGTGAATTTTCTTTTAAAATCTACTCTTTCGTCTCCAGCTCTTCAGTTTCAGTGTCTGTATGATATGAAAGTGAGGACACTCACTCTACTTTAATAATGCTGGAGGTGCATCACTCAGACAGTCTTTGTGAATAATACTTGTGTCATTGATAATGCTAAAGGTTATTGCCATGCTTGACCGAAAGTTTAAATTACCTGCCTTCCTGCCTGAGACTTATCTGAAAAGAGCAGGGGTGTTATAAGTCACACTTTTTCCAGGTGACATTTGGCCCTCTACTGACTTGATAGACCATCACCTTCTAGGCAGTGCTGCCATTGCTTAGTATCATTTACAAATGGGGAATTTCCACAGACAGACTGTGAAAGACATTCACATGTTTAATTCAAACTGTTAATTGAAGTACAAGTATGCATATCTGTTTAAATTCTGTCTAAATAAAACCAATAGGTATAAAAGAGGTATAAAAATCTGTCTGTAATGCAAGCAGGTAGAATGACATCAATGACACCAAAGTAAACGTTTCAATCTGAGATTGTGTGATTGTCAAAATTGTAAACATCTACACAATTCCGGTGTCTCCAGCATAATCTCAATGCCTGGTAGAAAACTAAATCTTGTCATCGGACTGTTAAGCAGCATACTTGTGCACTCTAATATGAGTTACATGTAATCTGTCTTGAAGTCTAAAACTTCCAGCAGGGAAGCTGAAATTACAGCATGAAATATGCATAAGATATTTTAATATGTTCTGGCTTGTTTTCAAAGTTAGGTAAAAAATATCCACTCAAGTCAGGTGGGAGTCAATATTTCATGAGATTAGCCCAGAATGACCTGGCATCCCTGGTTTGTTGTGTAACATGCACCTGGTGGGATGAATTCAAAAGAGAAAAAGAGAAATGGAAATACAACCCCTCTGGAAAACACTGCAATGTTCTAAAGCCCCGTTAGAGTGCTTTTCTCTTTTTATCCTGGAAATGGCTTAGGTGGATGTGAGCACTGGGGCAGTTTCCGGACTGAAACATACATCACATCCATTTTGAGTTGAGAAATCTTGTTCATTTGGGTTTTTACTTGTTTAGAGGTCTAAAGCCTTTGCTTTGTTCGAAAACTCGCAGAGCTGCATATCAGACTCGACTCACAACCGAGTTCAAAAGAGTTTTCCATCAGCATGTTGCTAAGATAACAACATGATACACGAGAATTGGCACACAAACTTAATTTCACTAATAATTACTAAGAATCTGCAAGTAACACATTAAATTAAATGTGACATCTATTGTAGAGAGTTTGAAACAGTATTTCAGAGACTACATTCACACTGTTAGCCTTAGTGCTCAATTTAGATTTTTGCTCAGATCTCAGATCTGATTATTTATTTATATATTTATTTATTTATTTTAATTGCTGTTCACATTTATTTTAAATGTGGCAAATATCAGACTTCCAGTGTAAACAGATCATGGTTCTGAACTGACCCGCATGCACAAAAAGAAAGAAAGAAAGAAAGAAAGAAAGAAAGAAAGAAAGAAAGAAAGAAAGAAAGAAAGAAAGAAAGAAAGAAAGAAAGGAAAAGGAAAATTAAAAACCTTGACTTCAACCCACGACATTGGAAACCAACCTGAGGGAACAGTGGGAAAAGTAGCCCAATTCAGAAGGAAAACTGTTATACGGAAGTAAACACGGAGGAGATAATGTAAACATTTATTTATTGTGTGATTTGCTACAGAAGTCAGTGAAATTGTGCACAGAAAATGTGAAAAATAAAGACAAGTATGTGACAGAGTTTTTAAACTTTTATGATAAGAGCCCTCATTTTTTGCTTGTAGAGCTGTCACTGTAATATAGCCTACTTATGCATTCTAACACATCACTGTACTTCCAATGACTACCTTTCACAGTTGTCTTGATAATTTGGGTATGTAAAATCTTTTAAACTTTTGATCTAGAGTGATGAATTACCTTTTAAATTTATATTTTCATTTTATAGTTTTCATTATTTAAATTTGTAGTAATTTTGTACTATTGTTGTGTTTCTATATATCTTTAGTTTTAGTAATCTTAGTACTTACACTTATTTTCCATTTTATTTATTATTATTTTTTTTTTCAATTAATAAAAACATGCATTTTAAATATTTTTATTTAACGATGCAAGCACACATTCCAATCAATAATATTTGGTACAGGATTACATAGTTATTAATAGCTATAAAAATAAATAAATAAATAAATAAATAAATAAATATATTTCGGTTCTATAGTCTTGTCTGCAATGTAGTTGATCTTTTTCACTGACCTTATTGCGGGGCATTCTGGGATTGTCTTTCAATATTAAGGATACATGTGATTCTGTTAAACAAGGTATCTAAAAAGAGAGAATAATATGCTACTTACTTTTCCGAACATCTGGGACCATTCCTATGATGTGTTAAAATACTGTCAAAGTAGGCAGCTCACTAGATTTTGGAACAGAGCGGCTGTTGCTGGTTTAATTCTGCATGCATGCTTATGGAGTATATATAATGCATACTAGAAATAAATAAGGTCAGTTGAAAAAAATTGGTTCTGCTCTTGCTGGCTGCATATAAACTGAACATGTGCAATGGCTTCTAGAAGAACCAGTAACAACCCAATTTATCTCAATCTGTCCTATAAGGTCAGTCACCTTCAAAACGTTGTCAATTTCCCATGACATTTCTTGCTATTTCATGTGTAATTTAGAAGACAGATACAATATATATATATATATATATATTTTTTTTTTTTTTTTTTTTTTTTTTTTTTTTAAGAGATAAATACATTTGGAGTGAGTCAAAATAATTTGGAGTCAAAAATAACAATACAGTAATATGAGATTCCTCCTGTGAAAAGTTACCATGAGAACACTGATTCATCAAAGTTCATATCTATTCTTTCAAGGTCATATCTATTTATCATGAAAAACTACTGGAAATAAATAACTGATAGGACTGATGAAGGTCATATTGTTTCACACAACAAAAGAATGGGCAAAATGTTTGCAGTATGAAATGATGTGCGGTGCTTGTACGATATCATTTCAACTACAAATGTTTCACTTGTTCGCCTTTATTACCTAATAAAGTCCTCCAGCCCACAAAAAATAAAAAAATAAAAATGGGACCAAAAAGTATTTCTTGTCAGGCTACGTATAGATTTAAGTAATCAAAAAAAAAAAAAAAAAAAAAATCAGTTTTTAGTGTGTCAACTTAAAACCACAGAATGCAAAGTCATATTTTTTGTCACACACAACATATAAAACTACCATAAAATATAAAAACCATTCAAAAGTTAAAGTCAGAATTTTTTACGAAATTAATACTATTAGAACAAGACACATTGAATTTATCAAAAGTGATGGTAAAGACATTTAAAATATTACAAAATATTTATATTTGCTGTTGTTTTGAACTGTCTATTCATAATAATGAGCTTTCAAAAAGTATCAAGATTTTATACCCCCAATATTAAGATGCATATAACAGTTTTCAACCTTTATAGTAATATAAAAATGTTACTTGGGCAGTGAACCAGCATAATGACTTCTGAAGAACTACGTGGCACTGAAAAATGAAATTGGAAAAATTGAAATGATGCCTGCTGAAAATTCAGATTTGCCATCACAGGAATAAATTACATTTTCAAATAGCAAACATTTTTTATAAATGTGTAATATTATTTCACATAATATTATTACAACTTACAATAACTTTGCTATTTGAAAATGTAATTTATTACTGTAATGCCAAATATACATTTTACTATGGAATATTACTGTTTTGAATCAAATAAATGTAGCCTTGGGTAGCATAAAAGACTTTTTCAAAAACTATTAACAAATCTATTCCATTTTGAAATCAAAATGATTTATATTTTTTAATATATATATATATATATATATATATATATATATATATATATATATATATATATATATATATATATATATATATATATATATATATATATATAGTTGATATTCTATTTATAATAATATTTTACTTATATTATATAATAATGAATAATGGATCAAAATACTATAGACTTAATCTAATGGCCAATCAGATGCTTTCTACAACAAGTATGTCCTGCCCCAAATACCACCCGCAATCAAATAGATATAAATCATTTTTCTCAAATAAAATAATGTTTTCATTTAGAATTTGTATTATTGTTAATGAGCAGCAAAACAACTTACAATAGTTTTTTTATGAGGCTTTAATTAGTCAATTACAATGGAGGCAACATATTTTTGAGTAAACCGCAGCATTTTTTGATTCGTGGTGTAGTAACCTCAGCATAATGATAGTGACACTAACTCCCATCAAGCTATGTTTTTCTCTCTAATATTACCCAGGCTTCAAAGAGAACTACCCGATAAATGGCACTGGCTCCCATAATCAAAACAATTTACTTCTAAAATTGCTTGCGGATTGACACGCAGAAGCAACCCGCCTGTGATGTGAGCGAAATATATCCAGTATTAGCATCTGAAAAGCGCTGTAGTTGCCAGCCACCAGCAAACTGGGCATTTGAGAGAGATGAGAGCTAGATTCAGTTCCTCAGCAGCAAGCTGATGAGATGTCACATCTCCACATGAATATTTATGAGGCTCGTGGTCGTGGGCGGCCTGGGAATATCAGAGGGTTTTACACAAGAGTTGTGAGGCACGTGACTTAGTAGAGCGCTTATTTGATGACATCACGTCTAATTCATTTTTCTAACAGCTGGAAGTGGTTTATGGTGGGATGCCGAGATTGTCCAGTGGGAATAACAGTATAAGAAATCCTGAAAGCCCTGCTTTTGCCATTAACTGGGAGTCCCTGGAGGCTCAGTATAGAGTTAAAGTGAGACACTATTCTGCCTCATTAACACTTGATACTGAACTCTTACTCTTATGAATATTTACTACGAAGGAGAAAATGGCTCAGAATCAATTTTTATTCATTATAGTAGTAAATGTGCACATGAGTGAGAGTTTAGCTGTTAATTAGGAAGAATATATAAGAAAAGAGCTCAAATACTGCGGATAACATTTCCAACCTACACCAAGATTATTTTATAACCTTATGCTAACATTATTCCAAATGATAAGTATGCATTTTGCAACTGCCATTCCTTTTAGTGCTTTAGCACACATCGAAATACCCTTAGTAGATTATTATCTTTAATTAGAGATTAAAAATTCCCTTCTTAGTGTGCACTTCTTGATATGCTGACTGTGCAGTATACTGGTCTCAACGTGGGTAGATATTATATATATATATATATATATATATATATATATATATATATATATATATATATATATATATATATATATATATATATATATATAATAAAATAATCTCCAAATACTTCTACTATTAATACTGATAGTCATAATAACAGTAATATTAACCATGACAATATTATGATCAATACAATTTCTATAATATTTGTTTTAAATAAAAATTATATTGAGAAAGATACTACTATACCCCTTTTATTACTCTTAGTAACAACAACAACATTTAAAGTATTTTAATACTTAGTTTTTAAATAAAATAAAAAAACTCTTGTTATTTAAATGATACTACTACTACTAACATCATTATCATAATCATCATATTTTCTTGCATATTTTGCACAAATTACTAAAATAAATTAAAATAAAAATGTATAGCACTGATATTGAAAAGGATACAATTACTACTACTAATATTATAATCCTCATTATTTTCTAGCATATTTTGCATAAAAAAAACAAACAAAAAAAATGGTCTCTATCATGAAAATACTACTACAGCTAATCTAAATAGTACTACAATTAAACTAAAATAAACTAACAATAATTATATTTTTTAAGCATTTTCTACAATATTTTACCCAAATACATAGGTCTACGGTCGCATTTCAGTTTGAGTTTGCAGTGGCTTGTGTGTGCTATTTGATTGCAATCTTTCCTTAGAAAGCCACATTTCTAGCATTTGTAAAACTGCATTTTTCCATCTCAAAAATATATCTAAATTACGGCCTATGCTCTCATGTCAAATGCAAAAATGTTAATCTATGCATTTATGACCTCAAGGTTAGATTATTGTAATGCTTTATTGGGTGGTTGTTCTGCACGCTTAGTAAACAAACTACAGCTAGTCCAAAATGCAGCAGCAAGAGTTCTTACTAGAACCAGGAAGTATGACCATATTAGCCCGGTCCTGTCAACACTGCACTGGCTCCCTATTTTTTAAAAATATTTTTTTAAAATATTGCTTATTACTTATAAAGCCCTGAATGGTTTAACACCTCAGTATTTGAATGAGCTCCTTTTACATTATAATCCTCTACGTCCGCTACGTTCTCAAAACTCAGGCAATTTGATAATACCTAGAATATCAAAATCAACTGCGGGAGCGGCAGATCCTTTTCCTATTTGGCGCCTAAACTCTGGAATAACCTACCTAACATTGTTCGGGAGCCAGACACACTCTTGCAGTTTAAATCTAGATTAAAGACCCATCTCTTTAACCTGGCTTACACATAACATACTAATATGCTTTTAATATCCAAATCCATTAAAGGATTTTTAGGCTGCATTAATTAGGTAAACCGGAAACCGGGAACACTTCCCATAACACCCTATGTACTTGTTACATCATTAGAAGAATGGCATCTACGCTAATATATGTCTGTTTCTCTCTTATTCCGAGGTTACCGTAGCCACCAAATCCAGTCTGTATCCAGATCAGAGGGTCACTGCAGTCACCCGGATCCAGTACGTATCCAGACCAGATAGTGGATCAGCACCTAGAAGGGACCTCTACATCCCTGAAAGACAGTGGAGACCAGGACAACTAGAGCCCCAGATACAGATCCCCTGTAAAGACCTTGTCTCAGAGGAGCACCAGGACAAGACCACAGGAAACAGATGATTCTTCTGCACAATCTGACTTTGCTGCAGTCTGGAATTGAACTACTGGTTTCGTCTGGTCAGAGGAGAACTGGCCCCCCAGCTGAGCCTGGTTTCTCCCAAGGTTTTTTTCTTCATTCTGTCACCGATGGAGTTTCGGTTCCTTGCCATTGTCGCCTCTGGCTTGCTTAGTTGGGGTCACTTCATCTACAGCAATATCGTTGACTTGACTGCAAATAAATGCACAGACACTATTTAACTGAACAGAGATGACATCACTGAATTAAATGATGAACTGCCTTTAACTATCATTTTGCATTACTGACACACTGTTTTCCTAATGAATGTTGTTCAGTTGCTTTGACGCGATGTATTTTGTTTAAAGCGCTATATAAATAAAGGTGACTTGACTTGACTTGACTTGAAATGAGACCACAGACAATCTCAGACTGAGACGAATTAAACACAGAATGTGATTTGTCTCAAGAAGCAAGGAGAATGTTTAAGGACAAGCATTAAATCTAAACCTCATGCTTGGCACTATTCTGCAATGCCCAGCCAGCAAATATATCCTTCTAGCCAGTAGAGAGATAAGCAGGAGCATTTGCTCATATGACGCAAATAGATTTGTTGAGAAAATCAATACTGGATGCATTTTAATCTATCTAGTCTGTGGAGGTGTTCTCATCAAGCCACTTGGATGAAAGCAAAAGAACCAAATAAGAAAGTGGCCCTTGATATATATTTTCCCCTCCTAAGAGGCAAATTCTAGTTCTATTAATTTAAAGAAAATGTTTGCTTGTCTCTTTTTTTTTTTTTTTTTTTTTTTTTTTTTTAACTGCATCTAGATGTGGCCGTGCAAATATTAACTCCAATTAATTATTATTATTAATAATAATAATAATAATAATAAAAAGCAAAAGCAAACTACATCTAAAAATTATTTAAATGTCAAAAGTAAAGTAATTAAATATTACATGATTAAGCAAGCACATATTCTGTGCAATATATAAGACAGATCCATGAATCACTCTCTATTATAATGACCCGGGTAATAACAAGTAAAAAAATAAATAAAACCATTACAACATTATATATGCATTACTGTGTTTGCAAATGAAGCATTCCTGATATAATGTTAGACCTCATGGGTGTATGAAAGACTGGCAAAGAGAATAAACACCCCAATAATATAATCCCATTTTAAATGCTAAATAGATCCATTTATACCATTTGCCCGCAGTGACAAATCATATCCTTAACAAATTTCTATGTATAAATATTTTAAACACAGCAGCAGGAGATGATTACGGGTACAGATTTAATGCAGCGCAATTGCATTTGGTTGGAAAGCGGTCGCTCGTTGAAAATGTGGGGGTAGAATGGGAGGAGTTCCTGACCTTGGTGAATGTGCTTTGTGTCCATCAGTATTCCATTATGTTTGTGCTCCCATTTTTATGGTGATTGGAGCACATCAATCACATTTAAAATTCTAACAGTCTTGCCCACCACTGTGAGAACAAATGGAATGTCACAGGAATCTCGTAGCGATCTTCTCGGGGAACGTTGAGGCCAATAGATTCAGGGTAATGTGATGTACTATATGTATATGGCCTGATACTCTAATGGTTCAGGAGCTTTTATGAGGTATTTCCACCTTTACTGGTCGAATGTGAATGTGAAAAGACCATCACAAATCCTGCTTCTGTTGTACAGCAAATGTTATCAGTCTTTTGAATATATAAATGTATAATACACCAACGTATTACACAGAGATCATTGCATATGCTTTAAAGTTCGAGTGCATATGCATGTACATACACGTATGATGCTGATGGATGAGATTACCCTATAAGCTGACATTTCATCATTTAGATGCAATCAGTTATTCAAAAAAAGGCCTTTTCCCAATGCATACAGAATATCAAAGGAGTAACTGTACGCAATAAGGTCACCTTGTGATTTTCCATTGATCAGTGCAAGTTCTGGTCCCTATTCCGGGTGAGATGCTGGTCTAAAGGGCACTTATCATTCCTGACGTGTGCAGTTAGGCTTTCAGAGATCCCTTGCTCATTCTGATTTAGCTCCTTTGTTTAGCATGTACGAGGAAACATCTGCAATGCTGCTCTGACAGTTGGCGTGTTTGTCTTTCTGGGGGTTTTCATCAGCTCCTTATTTCTCCACATCGACTGGTGATGGCCAGCCGTAAGTGAATTGAATGTGCAGAGGGCCCAGTTCCTGGGCAGCAGGGTGAAAGACAGTTGGATATGTTTTTAGAAGATGGACTATGACTCATAAATGGCAGGTAAGCTCATGCTTAGCAGCAGACATTTCCCAGTGCTGAATGGCTCACAGATCTGCCTCAGGCTACTTGAATACAAATGGCATCTGCATCCTCTCCTTTCCAGTCCCATAGTTCACAATATATGTTTTATCAAAATTTATACAGAATTAGCTGTCAACGAAAAGTGTTGGAGGAGCCTACTGAACTGTATCTTGACAAGCTTCAAACCACTTTTAATTTCAAGTAGTCAAAATACTATTTAGAAAATTGTAGTTAGCTTTAGTTAAGTGTAGCTGACAACTATATATTTCAGGTAAAATTATTGTTTAAATATATACAAATTAGTCAATCGATTAAAAACTTTAACTAGATTAATCACACATTTTTTTCTGTGATTAATCGCAATTAATCGCAATAAAAAAAGAAATGTTTTTGTACGTTTTTAATATATTTTTTAATGTAATAATTTCACAGTTAATCAAATTAATGTAGAAACAACATAAAGACAGTATATTTTAAATACTTGTTTAAATGGCATCTTTTTATGAATGAAGGCCAGTATTACTGATATTAATACAGCTACTGATTTTTTTTTATTTTTTTACATTTATTATTAGGCTTCAAAAAATAACAGTTTTTAATTTAAGTAAACTTAAAACAATGCTAACATAATAAATGTCATGTTTACTCCTGCCCTTCCTGTCTTAACAGTTAGGAAATATACAGAAATTTAATAAAGTCATCAAAGTTATATGCAGTCTGC
Source organism: Carassius carassius (assembly GCF_963082965.1). Lineage (NCBI taxonomy): Eukaryota > Metazoa > Chordata > Actinopteri > Cypriniformes > Cyprinidae > Carassius > Carassius carassius. The sequence goes on along the minus strand of NC_081774.1, from coordinate 15,235,800 downwards.
ACTGCATAAACTATACATTAAATAGTTAATCCTTATTAAAGCTACAAAAGTTATTTAGTCAAGAGCAGCGAGTCATTTTCTCTGTTCCCTTTGTTCTTTAACTTTACTGACAGGAAGCTTTATTGGCTGCTGTCCCTTTAAGAGCAGACAGACACACGGATCTCACCGTTTATATACTATCTATGGATCTCGCCTCATTCTCTCACAACTCTTTTTGTTAATTTTAGACTTTATATAAATCATTTAAGATTGCTCTTATGAGGATAATCGACAAAACTGGCACTTTGTGATGTTTATTGTTAGTTCAAGCGCTTAAGAGAACTGGATTCTGGCGCCCTGTCTATGCATTGTGTGTGTGTGTGTGTGTGTACGTGTGTATGTGTCACATAAGGGCATTCACAGACAGCGCATTCTCTTTTGTCTTGCCGTGCTTGAAATGTTTAAAAGCATTTAAATGAATAAGAGCGTGATCATATAATGTAAAGCTAGCCAACGGATGGCAGAAAATACCGATGCTGCGTTAATTGCGTTAAATATTTTGACACGTTAAACCAGACAAAAATTAATCGCATGCGTTAACGCTTTAACATTGACAGCACTAATAAAAATACAATTATACAATTGTTAAAAAAGAAACAGTACAAGCACAAACAGATAGGGCAGTCGGCAATCCACCCTCAATACCATGACAGAGGTGAGACCCTTGAGCAAGGCACCGAACCCCCAACCGCTCCCCGGGCACCGCAGCAACATGGCTGCCAACTGCTCCAGGTGTGTGTTCACGGTGTGTGTGTGTGTGTGCACTTGGATGGGTTACAGTCGGATGCACTTGGATGGCACTTCATTATACTTTAGAGCTGGGCCGATAGACAACGCATCGTCCATCTCCGATGGCTGATAGACATCACAATGTTGAGCCAGAATGTGAAAAAATAAAATAATAAAAACAGTGCAATGTCCTTAAATGTTGTAAAACATATTTTAACAAGCTTCTGTTATGCTACCAAAAATGTCGTTAAAAGCACCACTACTTTTAGTAAGTTTACTTTAATTACGACATACAGCAATTAAAAAATGTAATATTCTAATCTATTTTGGCCTAATCTGTCACTTCAAATTTCCTCACCATCCTGCCGTGCATGGTGAATGAATCAGGCTGTGTTGCTGGTCTTTGACTAAGGGAGATCTTTGAATCAGAATGTTGCTCTGGGCTGCGTCTCTAAGGTTTTATTAGATGGACTTGTGAGAGATTTTGCTGTGCTGCAATACCCTGAATCCAATAGCATCAACTGTCCTACACATGTTTATGCAGATACAGTAACATTGCTTTAGGACAAGAGCCATTAAATTGGCCACAGTCAACCATTGTTGATACCACTGAGAATCTAAAAAATCTAAATCTAAAGAAAAAATAATAATAATACTTTTTCCATGAAATGTTGTATTATCAGTATAACGGTTAAGAGTGAAAAGTTGAAATGAAATGTGCATTTCAGAACTGATGATCATGTTCTTTAGCATGATTTGAGATTATCCAAAAACTTCTTGTCAGAAGCCAGAAATTCAGATTTCTTATCAGCGGAGTTCACACAGTCACTAAATTTAGAAAGAACTTATTTAACCTAGAAATATTGCAGGATTTCTATTTCTTTTCAGGTTTAAATTGTGATTAAAAAAAAATAAGTAAATAAAAATCCAGGATTTTCAGTGTGTTGTCAAACACAAAGAAAAGATTATAGATAGACAAAACACTACTATTTAAAATAAAATATAAATTTTTTGTTAATAGTTTATACAAAAATTATAATCAACACAACTGTTTCCAGCATTGACAATAATAAGGAATGTTTATTGAGCATTAAATCAGCATATTAAAATGATTTCTGATGGATCATGTGACAGTGAAGACTGGAGTAATGGCTGGTGAAAATTCAGCTCTGCCATCACAAGAAAAAAATAAAACATATTGATACTGAAACTTATTTGTTGAATTTTAATCCTATTTCACAATATAACAAAATATACAGTGCTACATGTATACATTAAAAACCATATAAATAAAGCTTCTGTGAGCGCAAGCGATTTCTTTCAAACATGTGAAAACAGTCTCCAAACTTTTAAACATTAGTGTATATTTATATATATATATTACAGACCAAAAGTTTGGACACACCTTCTCATTCAAAGAGTTTTCTTTATTTTCATGACTATGAAAATTGTAGAGTCACACTGAAGGCATCAAGGGCTATTTGACCAAGAAGGAGAGTGATGGGCTGCTGCGCCAGATGACCTGGCCTCCACAGTCACTGGACCTGAACCCAATCGAGATGGTTTAGGGGTGAGCTGGACCGCAGACAGAAGGCAAAAGGGCCAACAAGTGCTAAGCATCTCTCGGGGAACTCCTTCAAGACTGTTGGAAGACCATTTCAGGTGACTACCTCTTGAAGCTCATCAAGAGAATGCCAAGAGTGTGCAAAGCAGTAATCAAAGCAAAAGGTGGCTACTTTGGAGAACCTAGAATATGACATATTTTCAGTTGTTTCACACTTTTTTGTTATGTATATAATTCCACATGTGTTAATTCATAGTTTTGATGCCTTCAGTGTGAATCTACAGTTTTCATAGTCATGAAAATAAAGAAAACTCTTTGAATGAGAAGGTGTGTCAAAACTTTTGGTCTGTACTGTCTATATATATATATATATATATATATATATATATAAATAATGTGTGTGTGTGTGTGTGTGTGTGTATGCATACTTTATTAAATTTCCAAGTTTTTGAGCCCTATAATCTCCTCAGCTGACATTCTGTTTGATCTTCCCTGCTTCATTACTAGTGCAATTTCTAACAGCAGAGAATCAGGCCGGTCCAAATCTGATGCTTATAATTGGGCCTCAACTACAGTTAACCAGATGCAATATCACCGCACTGAATGAACTGCTCCTAATACCTCGCTGCTCTCTGAGACATGCTCTTTGATGACACCATTGGAACAACCATCATGCACAGATGCTTACAACAAACGGGTTTCAGAGTAGTTTGATTTTCCACAGCAATAAGTTTAATTTTTCTGTGGGATGATAATGTAAAGATAGCAATAAACAAAAGTAGCACACTGCCCTGTATTTGTCCATCTATTGGCTGTTTTTCAAAGTCAGCAGCCAGGACTGCGTTCCACAAAACCAAATCGCATTCCTATATACAGTGTGAGCTACACAATGTAAGTCCAGTAAACAATGTAAGGTGATCTAACATGTGAAGCACTGAAGCAAAGGGGTGACAAGATGGCTGATTTAATTGTGTAGTCACTGTGATGTCCCCCGCGGTATCTGATGTGTCCTTATTTTGTAGCCAACAAGAGGCAATTATCTAAGCTTAGCATCACAATTTGCCCTCTTGGCAGGTGCTGTTGTTCCACTGCTTGCTTTCAATGTTCTCTAACTGTTGCAGAGAACGTGTCGTAAAAATATATTGACACAACATGCCGAGGATATTGTAAGTTGTTATATGCCATCTCATCTCTGGTGTGGCTGATTGTGATGCATGATGCATCAGCTAAATGCATCAAATGAAAGAGGCGGTTTGTCTGTACTGTTTTCCTGGTCAGCCCTGATTGCTGTGCTCTGAGTAAGAAGCATTGTACCATCACCAACCTGCCACCTCATATACCTAAAACACTGCTACCAAATATGAATACACATGTAGCCATTTCTGCAGTTTCTTAAGTCTGTAAATTATGCCTAAATTATAGTGTTGAGTAAAATGATAAAAATTAGAACATTCCGAAAAAATCTGAAAAATCAGAAAAATAGGTTTGTCCTCGCAGGCTGCACGCAGTAACAGTGAAGTCTGGTTTACAACCAGTGAAGTCCAATTTATAAACAAATCAATATTTAAAACTGGTTCTTTGTAGTAAGTTAAAAACAAACAGCACAACCAGAGTAGTCTGATTCATGAACAAATGACTAGTTTAATCTGTTTCATTTGAGTGAATTAAAAACATACTGCGTAACCAGTGTCTGGTTTAATATAAATTTCCCTTTAGCCTATACTGTTCTGTAAAGATGCAGTTCAGTCATTTACAGGAGAGACAATTGCATTCTACAACTAAATTACCAGAATTACTAAGTCTGGTAGTGGCAGCCGCATTTACAAAAATTATAAGCATCGTGTATGGAAACAAACTGAACAGCTAACTGTTAATGACATATTTCAATGTGAACCAGAGTTGTGGCACTTTCCTGTATACGTGGGTGCAAGAAATGACAGGGAACAAAGACTTCTGTACTCATTAGTTATGCCAGATCTTGCTAGAAAAAGAAAATAAAAAAGATCCACAAGCCCATAATAAACTTAAAAACAAATGTTTTGTCTTGTAAATAAGCCACATGCAAAAATATTGTGCCCAGCACCTGCCTACTTAACTCCATAAACTAGATGAGCCAAGCCCAAACAACAGCCCAAAGATGTTTAATAAGCATCACTTATAATGAGTGGATATGGCAACTTTTTAAGAGCATGTTCTGCAAAGCTCATGTCAATGGTTGTTTAGTTAAAACTACCAAACGTAAGTCTTTGGTTGCTGTATGATTTCTTAGCAGATACCAAAAGCATGAGCTATGGTTCCCATGGTCTTTATCAGCACAATTTCTAGTGAATTCTGCTCTTTACAGACACACAAACAATAATTTAGAGGACTCTCTCCTGTATTTAAATACAGTTGTCACTCCTCATATTTTACAGTGTTTGAATCGGCAAATACACACAGCTCAACCAATCCAGTTTGTGATCTAATGGCTCTTTTAATCTGGTTCTTTGTAGTGAATCAAAAACATAAAGTGCAACTAGTATACTCTGTAATCACTCTTTTATATATACTATACTATACTAATAAATACTGATATAATATATATATATATATAAACAAAAAACAAAAACATCACATAAACATAAAAACCAGTGCATCCTGGTTTACAAACAAATGACTCTTATGATTGAGAATTTATTTAAAATTATACTAAATTTTACCTTGAATTTGTCCAAATGTATCTGAATCTAATCAAATCGAAATGTAATCAAATCTACAACTTGTGAATCAGAATATTGATTTAATTTCAATTTGATACAATACACTGTAGCAGCCCTATTACTGTAGAATTCATAATAATTTGTTTATGCTACTCACTTCATAATGTCACATATTGTGCATTGTTTTTTTTTTAAAGAAAAGTTACCCAAAAATTCAGCCCTGCTGCGATTCTCCTGGAGGCAACATGTTTGCTGAAGTTTGTTTTTTATTCACTCAACTGCATCCACCTGGGGGTCTGTCAAAATCCTGAGTGGAAAGCAACAAATAAGAAGAACATGTTGGAAATATTTTAATGTACAAATGTAATAATGTACAAATGTACAAATATTTTAATGCTTCAACAAATTCTAACGGACCCTCTGATGTCACATGGCCTACTTTGATGATGTTTTTATTACCTTTCTGGACATGGACAGTATACAGTACACACACTGTCAATGGAGGGACAGAAATCTCTCAGACTAAATCTAAAATATCTTAAACTGTGTTCTGAAGATGAACGGAGGTCTTACGGGTTAGGAACGACATGAGGGTGAGTTATTAATGTCATAATTTTCCTTTTTGGGTGAACTAACCCTTTAAAAGCTTGAAGTTTGAATGTTTTCAGTTTGGAGTAGTTTGAAATACTTAAAACTGTTTTAAAGATTAAAGTTTGAATGTTTTGAAGGCAATACAGTATATCAGAAGAACACAGAACAACTTTGCTAGTGTACCATAGGTGGCTTCGAGGGTGGTTTCTAGAGTACTCAAGGTGGTTTGTTTGGTGTTTCTAGGGTACCTGGGGTAGTTGCCAAGGTTTTGATATGTAGTTGCTAGGGTACTTGGGGTGGGTACTAAGCTGTTGCTCCACAGTAGCTAGGTTAGATCGGGTGTTGCTAGTTGGTTGCTAGGCTACCTCGGGTGATTGCTAGGGTGTTTCTATGTGGTTGCTATGGTACTCAATGTGGTTGCAAGGGTGATATTATGCAGTTGCTATGGTACCTGGGTTGGTCGCTATGGTGTTGCTATGCAGTTGTTAGAGACCCAGAGTGTTGCTAGGCTACCTGGGGTGGTTGCTAGGTTGTTGCTATGTGGTTGCTATAGTACCCATCGTGGTTGCTAAGGTGTTGCTTTGGTACCCGGGGTTGTTGCTCAGGTGTTACTAAGCAGTTGCTATGTTATCTAGGTACCTGGGTTTGTTGTTAAGGTGTTGCTATGCAGTTGCTAGGGTACCCAGATTGGTTGCTAGGGTTTTGCAATCTGGTTGCTAGGGTACTCAGGGTGGTTACTAGGGTGTTACTAGCACGTTATAAGTATGATTAACAAGTTACTAGAATGTTGTTAGAATGTTTCTAGCATGTTGTTAGCATTGGTTAACAAGTTACTAGCATGTTGTGAACATTATTAGCAATTTACTAGCATGTTGTTTGCATGGTTACCAAATTACTAGCATGTCGTTAACATGATTAGCAATTTACAAGCATGTTGCTAGCATGATTCTAGCATGATTATCATGTTTACTAGCATGCTGCTAGCATTATTAGCATGTTACTAGCATGATGCTAGCATTTTTCTACCATTTTTATCCAGCTGCTAGCTTGTTCCAAGCATGATAAGCATGTTACTAGCAGGGTGTTAACATTTTGTTAGTATGATCAGCAAGTTACTAGCACATTTCTAGCATGATTACCATGTTACTACCATGTTGTTAGCATTATTAGCAAGTTACTAGCATTTTGTTGACATGGTTCTGTGTTAATCCAGCTAAAACCAGTTGATTCAGTAAACAAAAAAATAATAATAATAATAATAAAAAATTGGCCAAAACCACTTTAAAACCAGCTTGAGAGACCAGTCAAAGCAGCCAATCAGCTTAGGATTTATTTATTTATTTATTTATTTATTTTTCCAGTAGAGAGTTGTTAAGCTTTGTTATAGCAATAGACAGCTTAAATAAACAATAACTCTCATTGTATAAAAGTGTTCAACCCCTCAATTAAAGTCTATGAGGTTTTAGGTGGTTTTGATAGTCTGGTTTACAAAAACAATAAGTTTTGTCATAATGTCACATTGTTTTTTTTTTTGTTGTTTTTTTTAAAGAAAAGAAAAGAAATGCATGGTTACCCAACAATTCAGCCCTGCTGTGATTCTCCTGGAGGCAACATGTTTGCTGAAGTTTGTTTTTTATTCACCCAACTGCATCCACCTGGGGGTTTGTCACAATCCTGAGTGGAAAGCAACAAATAAGAAGAAAATGTTGGAAATATTTTAATGTACAACTAGATAGTAAAGTTCACAGACGAACTTTAAGTTGGCTTGAAAAAGCCTAGCCAGAATGTTTGTAAAAGTTTTAAAGCTTGAAGTTTGAATGTTTTCAGTTTGGAGTAGTTTGAAATACTTAAAACCATTTTAAAGATTAAAGTTTGAATGTTTTGAAGGCAATACAGTATATCAGAAGAAAACAGAAAAACAATTTGCTAGGGTACCCGGAGTGGCTTCGATGGTGGTTTCTAGGGTACTCAAGGTGGTTTGTAGGATGTTTCTTGGGTACCTGGGGTAGTTGCCAAGGTATTGTTATGTGGTGGCATGTTGCTAGCATGATTCTACCATGATGATAATGTTACCATCATGTTCCTACCATGATTAGCATGTTACTAGCAGGGTGTTAACATTTTGTTAGCATGATCAGCAAGTTACTAGCATTTTGTTAACAGGTTTCTGTGCTAATCCAGCTAAAATCCTTTGATTCAGTAAAAAAAAAAAAACTTTTTGTCTGTGGAGGAAATATTTGCTCTTATTGATACCTGTCATCACCTTCTGTTTATTTTATTTTTCACTTAAAGAGTTATGTCCTTTTTTTCTGTTATTGATCAAAGTAAATATCAGATAAAAAAGGAGTTCCAAAAACAAAAATATCTGATCTTCATCCATATCACTGTTTATTTTACACTTGGGTTACCAACGACTGACACTTTTGTATTGCATTCCAAAGAGCTCCGTTATCAGCACCACAGTGGAAAATGAAACGTACTCGGTTACTAAACGTAACCTCGGTTCTCTCTAGAAGAGCGAACGAGTACTGCGTCTTAGCTAAGACGCTACGGGAAAAGTCTCTTTTCACAAAATACTGAAGCAAAAAATTATCCTTAATTTTGTATTTTTGTAAAGCGCATTTGAGAGAGAGCTCTCGTAAGAGAACCACATCCTGGGCCAGAATTTCTGTCTTTGATTTGGTCTGTGTAACTCGCCCACTGCCAGTTTATCCAATTGTATTTTGGCACCCTGGTTCCCAGTTTGTGCAAAACCTGCGTGTGCATCAAGTCTGAGGAGGAGGTGCCGGGTGAAAAATCCTCTCCAATATTTTGAATTGCATTGAAATTAATTGAATTAAATCTGACTGCAATACCCTGTTCAACCACTCAGTGTCAATCCTATATACAGTACCTTCAAATTTGATCTAAGCAGAAGAAGAAGTTTAAATAGGATTTTGGTAAGTTGGCTTTTTCAAGCCAGCTTAATAATTGTACCCAAATGTTAACTGAATGGAAGTATAATAATTAAAGAATGGACTATTTAAAATTGTGTATATATTTTTTTCATTATTATTATTTATTTTAAGGTGTCCTTGACACAATGTAATTATACATTTAGATACTGAGTAATATTTATTAACTGCATGCACTTACTGTACGGTTGTGTTTTGCATTAGGGTTACTTGCATGTAATTATGCATAAACAATTGTTATCATATCAATAAGTAATAATAATTTAATTAATAATAATAATCCCTTTTATATAGCGCTTTTCTAGGCACTCAAAGCGGTTTACATTGTCAGGGGGTATCTCCTCATCCACCACCAGTGTGCAGCATCCACCTGGATGATGCAACGGCAGCCATATTGCGCCAGAACGCCCACCACACACCAGCACACCTCTACTCTTTTCGAAATATATCCTGGGATTTTTAATGACCACACAGAGTCAGGACCTCGGTTTAACGTCTCATCTGAAGGACGGTGCTTGTTGACAGTATAGTGTCCCCATCACTACACTGGGGCGCCAGGACCCACACAGACCACAGGGTGAGCACTCCCTGCTGGCCTCACTAGAACCTCTTCCAGCAGCAACCTAGTTTTCCCAGGAGGTCTCCCATTCAGGTACTAACCAGGCTCCGCCCTGCTTAGCTTGAGTGGGAAACCAGTCTTGCTCCAGGGTGATATGGCTGCCGGCTAAGTTCATATAACATCTGTTACAAGGACACCTTAAAATAAGTGTTACCATGAATTGCAGTGTATGTAACAATTTGACTTGAGCTTTAGTTTAAAATTCTATATTTATTTAGTTTTATATCACAAAACAGCCAAGCTTCACTGTCCTACCCACAAACACAGGTTAACCCTCAGTAATCCTCTGCTTTATTGTTTTGCTGTATGCTGCAGACGTTTCATATGTTTCAAAGAAAGATTATGTCATAAAGCTTTTGCCTCGGAGTGGTTGGCTTTCTATTCTTGGTGTAAATCAAGTCACATCCCAACAGTCTGAACCACCAGGGCTTGTCACTCTAACACCGACTATACTACAATATTGTGCAATCCATTAGTGAACCCTTCAAAATTGCCTTTGGTGCACTCTTTACATCTTTCAGAAGTGTTTTATTAGTTCTGACTCAAAAAGGAAAGTGAAGCCGTATGCCATATTCTTGTCACAGTGAGTGGCACACATCAACACATTAACATTCTCATATGCTGACCGAATCTGTAAAAATAGTTCATTCTGACAACCAATGCCTGCGCTTCCCCTGCACTTGCCCCCATAAACACATATGAGTAAATTTAATACATTTTCTTTCAAGTATCACAGAGTTTCCTCTCAGGTGAGTGTCATGTAAAATAAAAGTGAGTGGAGCTCAGGGGATTTCAGCCCCCTGATCTAATCCCATAAGCCAGGTGTATGGCCAGAAATGAGGTCAGGTGGAATCTCTTCGTCTACAAAAACCAATTTAACGAATACGAGTGGAGAGAACGCATCAAGACTCATTGAGTTCCAGCAAATCGAGTTTGTGAGACTTAGCAAGTCCCTCACCTTACTCAAGAAGATGGTCAAGCAGCCACGGTCAATTGCTGTGGTCGTGTATCTAATGAGACTGAATGGATGTAGTCTGACTGTGTGTGAAGTGATGAGGCCGAAACAAATTAAAGAGCTCTCCATGTAAAGAGAGTGAAGGGAAATAGACTGGCAGAGAAAATAGACTTCTCTCATGCATTCCAATGATGGCACCTCAGCAGTCAAATTATCACACTAGAGGCAGGCCGCTCCGCAAGCACGGCAGGGTTGATGGGGTCTGAAGGTGGTCTCCTTCACTCCTCCTGTGCCTCTCAGATACTGTGCTTGGACTCTGAGCCCTTTCTTCTCTCAAAGGAACTGAATCGCAGCAAGCTCCATATGGATCTACATTCACCAGAGAAATGAACCATCGCTGTCACATGCCATCTGATGGAAGGAGCACGGGGAAATCATAAAATTACTGTGTTTTCCTTTCCTGCCTGATAAATTACATGTGGTTTTTCATCAGCAATGCAACGGATTGTCTTTCAAATACCCTTATTGAGATGATATCCCTACCCATCTGTCACAACTTTATGCTGAATCTCCCACGGCGGGTATGGTGAAACATTTTTGACATTGAAATCTTTGCTGCACAATAAAGCGTTTAATAGTGTTCATTAATAAGTGAATGGACGAGGATGACTGCCAAACAACCTGTTATTGTGGTAGAGCTCAGGGCCCACACTGCTCCCTAAGCAAAACAATCACACATTTGTTTTCCTATCATGGTGGACAGTTTCAATGACTTCCTTTTTTTCTCTCTTTTTTTTTTTTGAACTGAGATGATTATATTTTCAATTTTTTTGTCCCTATCCACCAGAAAAAAAATATATATATAATTAAGTCTATAAAGGTCTCTTTTGCTCACCAAGTCTATATTTATTTATTAAAATACATTAAAGGCTGGAATTTTATTATATTTCAAAACTACCATTTTATATCATTCTAATATGCCTGATTTGGTGCTTAATTTTTATTATTATTATTATTATTATTATTATTATTATTATTATTATTATTATCAGTGTTAAAGATGAATGTTTTGCATAATATTTTTGATGGATAAAACGTTCAAAAGAACAGCATTAATTTGAAATATAGATCATTTGTAACATTAAAAATGTCCACCACTTTTGATCAAATTAATGTGTCCTTGCTGAAAAAAAAGTATTATCTTTAGTGAGTCTAAACCTTTGAATTGTAATGTATAAATTAAGTACAGAATAGTTGACATTTAAAACAGTCTGTATCTTTGTCTGTTAACGTACATAATAAATAAATAAATAAATAAATAAATAAATAAATAAATAAATAAAACAATGTTCTCTGCCTCATTTAAAAGTTGAAAATCATTCTGAAATTTAATTTAAAAAAAATAAAATTCTAATATTCTAAACCATTTTAAGGCTTTTTTTTTCTCTAACTTTACCTAATTTATTTTATCCCCATTTTACAAATATGAATGTCTCCAAAAGAAGGGTTTGTCAGATTTAGCTCACTTCTGGGTACAAATTTGTTCCCAAAATATGGTTATGTAGGCACACACACACACACACACACACATTACTCTGCTAATCTATATCACTCAAAATGACATGCAGCATAGATGTTATTTGAGGTGAAAGCCCTGAGTTGTAGGAAACATCATGGCACAATATGACCACATCTAAACCTGGTCTTGATTTAATTACAGACAAAGCAACAAAAATAGTTTCTTTAAAAAACAAACATATTTACGTGTTCAAATTATACCACAACAGTGATCATTTTGTTTCAGTTCGGCCACCTGTATTAACTTGTGGTTCTGACTTTCTCCAAATGTGGTTTCAGTGATCAGATCATACAACATTTTCGAACTCATTTTCTAACCTGCTGTAATCGGATCACTGAATGTTAATACCAGGTGCAAACAGGGCAAGTATGTTCACATCTGCCTCTTTCTATGCACTATGTGTGTGAGTAGTTAAGAGATCACAGACCGTATCCAGTAGAAGCTCGACTCACACCTGGAGGCCTGGATGATCTCAACGCCTTGATGGTTTGGCCTCCACTGAAGCTTGCAGGACTTTAGAGACTTTCCACCCCCACACTTGGACCCCCCTCACTCCAGAAAAAAAAGAGTCTCTGTGTTATAGCCCACCATGTGCTATGAGGATTATCTCTTAGTCTAACTCAGGATGGAAGCTTGCCATGCCATCTGCTCCGGGATGATCAGACTCGGGGATTCACGCCAATGCCTGACCGGCAGTAAATTAAGGTAAAGTGTTTGTGATGAGGAAACCAAGAAACACAAATAACCGCACTCTGTATCACCCAGCATGTTTTTAGCCACACCATTAGTTTGCCCAACAGCTTTGCATACGTAGGTTGTGAGTCAATGGAAGACCGGACCAGGATTAGAGTCACAGTTAATGGACCAATTATAGAAGATAATGGTGCCTTGTTTAACTGCTTACTAGGTTGTAGGTAGAGATATTTAGTGGATGTACGTGCTGTTTGATTGTGTTGCATCTTGATTTAAACTGCCCAGAGTCAGCAGACTTTTACTCCATTAAGCATAGATGGCTTTAAAGCTCATTTTGCAGTTTACACACTGAACATTAAAGCTGCAGTAGATAACTTTTGTAAAAATGTATTTTTTACATATTTGTTAAACCTGTCATAATGTCCTGACACTAGAATATGAGACAGATAATCTGTGAAAAAATCAAGCTCCTCTGGCTCCGCCCAGTATTGCCATTTGCAGAAATACACTGCTCCAGGTAAGAAACAATCAATCAGAGCTGCAGTCTGTAACTTTTTTTGTGTTCAAGAGGCAAAACTAACACTGTGTATAGCAACAAATTACTTTCATCGAGTTGTTTAATATTTTTTTATATGAATTTATTTTATATTTTATTCATTTTGAAGAATACTGAATCTTAGGAGAAAAAATGCATGTTCATGTTTAGTCTAGAAATACAGAAACATCATGTTCACTTGGCACACACGATGCCTCTGCACTTACTCCTGATTTCTCTCAACATAGCAACATGAGAGCTGTCAGTCAGGTCATGGGAAACAAAGTAACTGGCATCAATTATTTGAAAAAGTAACTCAGATATTTCCTCCTAAATTAAAAAAAGTAATTTGTTACTTTACTAGTTACTTATTATGTAACTTAAGTTACTTGTAATGCGTTTACCCCAACACTGGATATAAGTACTGTAATATGCCTCTATATTCAATAAACGCTCGACAGGCAAGAGATCTGTAAATCATTGTGAATGACCGATATAGCCTTGCAGATAAGTATAACACATGTACTCTATCAGAAATCTATCAATTCCAAAATGCATATATGCACCACAAAAAAATAAATAAATAAATAAATATATATATATATATATATATATATATATATATCTTTAACTGTATCAAACCATATTCAGGGATTCACATATCAAAAGTTATTAACTGATTAACACACAGTATGTTTTCGTCAAAAAAAAAAAAAAAAACAAAGATCCAAAGACCGTTGGAAAATTAAATTGCCAAGAAGATTTTGAGAATACACTGATGCTCTATGTTTCACTGAATGTGGAAAAAAAAATCCTTCAGTTTGTTCAATGAAAATCTCTATATCCCTTGAGGGTAACACAGCAAAGCTGACTATGCTGACTATGTTTAGCACTGGTAGGACCCGCATTAATCCAGCAATTTAAAGGGGGAGGAGAGCCAATTTCTGGGAGGGAAGTAACAGCAGACTAGCAGCCTCTGACACCCACAGGCACCCAGTACCAAGAGCATCAGTCCTGAGCGCATATGAGCATTACAGCAGCCAGCCTCACTCTCTCTCTCTCTCTCTCTCACTTCTCTGTCCCCTTGACACTGCAGGGGTGAATACTGGATTCAGCAAGCGCTTTGCTCTCCCCCTCATTCTGTTTTCACAGAGCTCTGCACAATGCTGAGATGAGAGACAGTGTGTTAGAGAGAGAGAGGGCAAGTTAAAGAGAGCCAAAGAAAGAGCGAGAGGGCGAGCGCATTACAGAGAGTGATTGAGGAGAAGACCAGAAAGAGAGCATGTGCGCGAGATCGAAGAGTTTATTGCAGTAGGGACTGGAGGTCTGGATTATGCCGCTTTAATCCCCAAGAGACTTTGTGAGACGTTTTGAAGGTATGAGAAAGATAATTTCTTCAATTTTAAATGTGAAATTACTAAATTGCTGATGGGGAGCTTCTGCAGTTGTTGTGTGATTGTTATACAGAGGTTGTTTCTTACATGAGTAATGTGAGTCAACCACTCTGGAATGAGAAACATCCTAGCACTCATGTAGACATGCGTAATGTGTGAGCGTGGTTTTGAGATCTAACTGAAGCATGAGATGGGCAGTTTGTGGCTGTTAAGCAGATGCTGGGGTCAGTTCTTGGTGATGCACTGGTTAAGGGTAAAACATTTATTCTAAGTGAGTGCTGTAATGAATAAGAAATGAAGTATTCAAGTATTCAAGTCAATATAAGGCTCGCTGTAAATATGTAATGGGAAAGTTTACCAAAAAAAAAAAAAAAAAATTGATTTACTCACCTCTTGTCATTCCAAACCTGTATGACTTTCTTTCTTCTGCAGAATGAAAAAGAAGATATTCTGAAAAATGTTTCAGTGCTTTTTTGTTCATACAATCAAAGCCAAAATACCTTTGTGTTTAACATAAGAAAGGAAGACACACAGGTTTGGAGTGACACGAGGAAGAGTAAATGATTTTGGGATGAAATATCCCTTTAAGATTTCGCACAGATTGCGTATGGTTCAAAGATGTTCTTCATGAATTTTAACATCAGGCATTTTTTCAGAGTGACGGGGATGGAAAGTGAATTAGAAATAAAAATGGCAGACAAAGGCACATTTTACTGTCATACTGTCAGTACAGAACCTTGTTTCAGGTATCAAACCAAGAAGTTCACTAAACAAATAATGACATTGCACATGCCAGAGGGGAGAAAGACTCTGCGGAGAGAACCCCTGAATAAAGTCTGGCTGAAATCTTCAGTCATTTTTTGTAAACAACAATTAGAATGACAATGTCCTACCTGAGCATCGGTGTATATCTGAGTTGCCTCATGCCACTGTATATAACAATGATGGATGATTCTGTGTTAGAAACGGTTCTCTATGACAGCCTAGACTAGTTTTATTCCAGTTTTTTTTTGTTTGTTTGTGTAATTATCCCATTGTTTGCATATTAATCACAGTGTAATGTACACATTTGCATTTGACAAAGGAATCAATTCAATATTCATTCGCCACCAAATTAACATTCAATAACAATTGTTCTCTATTTCCCAATGGCACAGCTTTCAACATCTCACCTCTGCTGATAATAGTCCGCATGGAAAGCCATTGTTCGAGGTCTTAACATCAGCCATGTGTGTTCAGACCTTCAAATGCTAGTACATCAGAGTCTAGGTTGTTCTCTTGGGCTTCATCTGGAAGGACCAATAACTCTGAGAATATGAGATTAGACAGAGTATTTTACTGGATCTGAGACACAGAGGACAACAGCGTGATTAAAAACATCTATTTATTTAACACAGCCAACATTAATGTGGTAGCTAAATACAGACTGAGACAAAAGCTTTGAGAATGCTGGAGAAAAAAAAAAGATATTTGAAAATATGCTTATATTTTTACATTAATATTTTTACTTTATTATATAATATTCTATAATTTTCAATATAATTATTTTATTACTTTAATTGTATTTTTGATAGACACTATAATAACTTTGTAGATGCAATACATGAACACTAATAAAAAACTCGAAATTTTCTTTATTCTGTGTAATTCTTCAAGAGGTAGTTTACCCAAAAATGAATCTTTTCCTATTAGTTTTTCCAAACCTGTATGACTTGGAACAGAAAAGAAGATATTTAAGAATGCTGGTAACCAAACAGCTCTGGTAACCACTGACTTCCAAATAAATAAATAAATAAATAAACCCCCTTTGAGACATTTTTTTGTTGTTGTTGTTCCATAGAAGACAGAAGGTCATACAGGTTTGGAATGACATGATGGTGAGTAAAATATGACTGATTATGTATGTATGTATGTAGTATTTTTGTTTATTTATTTATTTATTTATTTATTAAATTAAATAAGTACCAGCTATACCACTTCTGTATTTCTGGATGTTGGTCAAAATTCGGTATATTGGCCATGAAACTCAAGGTATGATAAATCACTCTACCGTTCCAAACACAACAGAATAAGAAATCATCATGACATGGTACAAGGTGTATATGGAACAAATAGCCTTAGAAGGGCCATGGACGTCTGCTCTTCCAGCACCATGAGGGATTTAATGCTCAAATCAACCTGAATCAGAACCAGGTTATCAGAACAAGCACTTTATTTAAAAACACACAAATAATGTCCTGTATGTGCCAGATATTGATCTGGTGAAACAACAAGCAAACATCAAATTTGCACAATATATTGTACATCTCATTACAATTTACTTGATGACCACATCACAAATCAGGGATTAAAAATCTAATTTGAGCAAAATGTGAAAATTAAAAGTTTATGATGCAAAAACAATAATAAATATTTAAGATTCTGCAATATTTTTTAGGTCAGTATTTAAATTTGTTATAGTGATCTGGTGAACTCTTTTGACAGACATTACAGATCTTAAAGCTCCATTGAAGCTCTTTGATGATATTTGGATCATCACAAATCATGCTTGAGAACAAACTTGTAGCAATCATTAAGCTCAAATGATGCTGTCATTAAAGCAAAAATAAAAAAAAGAAGAAATTAAAATATTTAGATTCATTCATTCATTCATTCATTCATTTATTAAGGTATTGTTGATGAATTCCAAGAGCTCTCTGACCCTCCCATAAACAAAGAAAACAAAGAAAACAAAGACAATGACTTTATTCAACAATTTGTCTTCTCCATGTCAACCTATAATGCAATTTTGTAGAGCATAACATATGTAAACAACATATGCAATGTATGTACGTGGATACATTGTTTACCGTATTTTCCGCACTATAAGGCGCACCGGATTATAAGGCGCACCTTCAATGAATGGCCTATTTTAGAACTGTTTTCATATATAGGGTGCAACAGATTATAAGGCGCATAGAATAGAAGATACTGCAGTCAAACGTTTGACTGGGTTTGTGTTATGCATCCACTAGATGGAGCTGTGCTAAAGGGAATGTCAACATTATGACAGCGCCTTGATCCATATATAAGGCGCTCCAGAATATAAGGCACACTGTTGTTTTTTGAGAAAATTAAAGGCGTTTAAGTGTGCCTTATAGTGCGGAAAATACAGTAAATTGTTTATGCTTTAATCTGAACTTAAAAAAATCTATTCGTGTGCATATGTTGCATATGTTGTTTACGTACAGTACAGACCAAAAGTTTGGACACACCTTCTCATTCAAAAAGTTTTCTTTATTTTCATGACTATGAAAATTGTAGGTTCACACTGAAGGCATCAAAACGTCTCAAGGTTACGTATGTAACCCTAGTTCCTTGAAGGAACGAGACGCTGCGTTGAAATGCTTTTGGGGAACGTCCCTGACGAGACCGACTCTGAATATCGTGTGCAATCAGTCCATCGGAAAGGCGTGACGTCACGGGCGGGGTGACGTAGCGACCAGGAAGCTATAAAAGCACGTGCCGTGCAGCTGGCTTCAGCTTCGAGTAGGGAAGCAAGCGCCGGCAGGGGTGCCGGGAGTATGGCTCTGCGACGCAGCGTCTCGTTCCTTCAAGGAACTAGGGTTACATACGTAACCTTGAGACGTTCCTTTTCAGGAACTCGAGCTGCGTCGAAACGCTTTTGGGGAATGATGTGCCCACGCTGCCAGACTTCCAAATCCCTGCCTAGTGTGTAGTCAAAAGAGCACAGCTAAGACGAGAGAACAGAAGAGCCCGGCGTGGCTTGCATGTCAAGATCGTAAAATCGGACAAATGTGGAGGGCGTGGACCACCCCGCAGCGTTGCAGATGTCCAAGAGGGACACACCTGCTGAGAAGGCCTTGGAGGCCGCCATACTCCGAGTAGAGTGAGCCTTGGCCCCCAAAGGAGGGGGAAGACCAGAGGACTCATAGGAGACGTTGATAGCCTCGACTATCCAACGACTAAGGGTCTGCTTGGTGGCAGGAGAACCCTTGTTAGAAGGACCGTAGCAAACAAGCAATTGGTCTGATTTTCACCACAGGGCAGCTCTGTGGACGTATGCGTCCAGTGCTCGCACTGGACACATACAGTTTAGCTTCTCTTGGTCTGGCTCCCGAAAGGGAGGAGGACAGAAGGCCTGCAGTACGATAGGTTGTGGTGTAACAGAGGGAACCTTCGGAACGTAACCCGCTCGAGGGTATAAGAATGCTTTGGCCATACCAGGGGCAAAGTCTAAGTAGGTAGGGGCCACCGAAAGGGCCTGAAGATCTCCAACTCTCTTTAGTGAGGTGATTGCCAGTAACAGGGCAGTTTTAAGTGTCAGATGTCTATCTGAGATATCTTGTATTGGCTCGAATGGAGCTTTACAAAGAGCCTCTAGAACCACAACCAAATCCCAGGGGGGAACACGGGATCGTACTGGAGGTCTCAGCCTCAGCGCACCGCGGAGGAAACGTGTAACTAGGGGGTGTCTACCCACAGACTGACCATTGAAAGGGACGTGGAAAGCAGCTATGGCCGCCACGTAAACCTTTAAGGTGGAGTGGGATAACCCCGCAGAGAGCCTGGCTTGTAAAAACTCCAGAACTGTACCAACTGGGCAGTCTGCTGGGTCAAGCTGGCGGTCTCTGCACCATGAAGTGAAGAGCTTCCACTTCAGGGCGTACAGTTTCCTCGTAGAGGGAGCTCTGGATTGGAGTAGGGTCTCAACAACCTCGGTTGAGAGACCAGCTGCTAACAGCTGTGCCCCCTCAGGGGCCACACCGACAGCTTCCACTCTGGGCGAGGGTGAATTATCGTGCCCTGCGCCTGTGAGAGTAGGTCTGTCCTGATCGGTATCTCCCACGGAGAGCCGTCGAGGAGCGAGACTAGATCTGAGAACCATACTCGGCCCGGCCAGAATGGGGCTACTAGTAGTAGACGGGCCCCGTCCCGGCGTACTCTCGCCAGAACTCCCGGGAGCAGAGCGATAGGGGGAAAAGCGTACAGACGAAGCCTCGGCCAGGTCTGTACCATAGCGTCCAGTCCCAGAGGAGCTGGATGAACTAGAGAGAACCAGAGGGGACATTGCGATGTCTCCTGAGTCGCAAAGAGGTCCACCTGGGCTGTACCAAATACTCTCCATATCTGCTTCACCACCTCGGGGTGAAGCATCCATTCCCCGGGCCTCGGCCCCTGTCTCGACAGTATGTCTGCTCCCACATTCAATCTCCCAGGAATATACGCTGCTCTGATCGAGAGGAGTTTGCCCTGGGACCACAGAAGGATCTGGTGTGCCAGCTTGTACAAGGGGCGCGAACGCAGACCCCCCTGGTGATTGATATAAGAGACCACTGATGTGTTGTCGGTGCGCACCAACACATGGTGACCTCTCAGGTCTGGGAGGAAATATTTCAATGCTCGATAGACCGCTAGTATCTCTAGGCAATTGATGTGCCATGTTAGATGGCGACCACTCCACAGACCGCGGGCAGGGTGGCCGCTCATGACCGCACCCCAACCGGTGAGGGACGCATCTGTCGCTAGCGTTACACGGCGACAAGGAACTCCCAGCACCGGGCCCTGATTCAAGAACCAAGGTTTCCTCCACATGTCTAAGGCACGAAGGCACCGCCGCGTGACCTTGATAACTCGACGTGGATTTCCCCTCGGGGAAAAGCCCTTGGACTTGAGCCACCACTGTAGGGGTCTCATGTACAGCAGGCCAAAAGGTATCACGTTGGACGCAGCTGCCATCAGCCCTAACAATCTCTGGAATTGTTTGACAGTGAGTGACTGGCCTTCTTTGACTCTCTCGACTGATGTGAGGATCGACTCGATCCGAGCAGGAGACAAGCGTGCCTGCATCGTGGTCGAATTCCACACTACGCCTAGATAGGTGGTTCTCTGAACTGGAGAAAGTACACTCTTCTTGGCGTTTAGTCTCAAACCCAGCTACCCCATGTGTGCGAGAACGACATCTCGATGTCGAGCCGCCATCTGCTCTGATTGAGCTAGGATCAACCAATCGTCGATATAATTTAAAATGCGGATGCCCTGCATACGGAGGGATACCAGAGCCGCATCCATACATTTCGTGAATGTGCGGGGTGAGAGTGCGAGGCCAAAGGGAAGTACTCGATATTGATAAGCTTTGCCCCTGAAAGCGAACCTCAGAAACTTCCTGTGTTGTGGAAGGATGGATATGTGGAAGTATGCGTCTTTGAGATCTATTGTGACAAACCAGTCCTCGGATCTGATTTGAGCTACAACCTGGTTGACAGTGAGCATCTTGAACTTCAGTGACATAACTGAGCGGTTCAGGAGACGCAAGTCTAAGATCGGACGCAACCCCCCATCCTTCTTTGGAACTATGAAATACCGGCTGTAAAATCCGGATTCCCTGTCTAGAGGAGGGACCACCTCGATGGCCTCCTTCCTTAATAGGGTATTCACTTCTTGTTCCATAACCAGAGCCTGCTGGGGGCCGACCACAGTCGGTGTAACCCCGTTGAACTTCGGTGGTGGATGACCGAACTGAATGCAATAGCCTCTTTCTATTGTACGCAGGACCCATTGAGATACATTTGGCAGTAGCTTCCACGCTGCTAAATAATCTACTAAGGGAATCAGTCTCTCGAGACTGACCTCTGGTGTAAGTGGCCCCCGAAGGGGCGGCGAGCATCCCAGCTCCGCTACGCTCACGGGCGGAAGTAACTGGGGGTGGCGCTCGCTGGAGGCCGCTGCGCCCTGAAGCTCTGGCAGGGTTGGCAGACCGACCTCCTGAGGGTACTGAGGTGAGACGGGCACCGTGTAATGAGGTGAACCGCGCTCTACCCCAGCAGGGGCTACCCTCTGGATCCTGGCGTCAGGATCTTTTCGTCGAGGACTTCCGGGCTTCGATGACAGATCTTAAATCGGTTTTCGCCCTAGAAGCCCCCGACTCAGAGCGTCGTTGCCCTCGGTCCCGACGTGGGGGAGCACGAGTGGCGACGCTCTGCTTTTGCGCTTCCCGGTGTGAGGAGCCGGTATGTGGCGTGGTCATCTCCCGCCCAGATGCACCACGAGAGCGACGAGGGAGGAAACTCTGGAACGCCGCCGCCTGCTTGTGCGCCTCCTGGAACCTGTCGACGACAGTATTAACTGTGTCGCCGAACAGGCCCGAGGCTTGAAGCGGGGCGTCCAGGAGGCAGACCCTGTCTCGTTCTTTAATTTCTGACAGGGTCAGCCACAAATGCGGTCTTTCTGAGTTCTTCAATATCTTCAGACTTAATCCCCTCCCCGTCATCGACATCTCTCAGCAGGTCAGCCTGATAAGCTTGCAGGACTGCCATAGTATGAAGGCACGCCCCAGCCTGACCTGCTGCCACATAACCTTTGCCCACTAGCGATGATGTAACTCTAAGCGGCTTAGTGGGCAATGTCGGAGCCTTTAGAGACGAGGCCGAACCGGGTGACAGATAGCCCGCGAGCGTCTATTCAACCCGTGGCATCGTTCTATAACCACGCTCTCCCAGCCCCATCACGTTGCCATAATATAGTGAATCAGGGCCAAAGAGGCGGGTCGAATACGGGTGATTCCACGATCTCGATAACTCATCATGGAGATCGGGAAAATACGGAAGGCTCCGACGTGGAGGTGGTTGGTTCGGCCGCAGAAAGCGTTCGTCTAATTTGCTTCTCTGCGGCTCAGTCTGTTTTTCAGCAGGCCAGTCGATTTTTAATTTATCTACTGCACGCGTGACCACCTCCAAAAGCTCCTCATACTGGGGCGACAGGGGTGGCGAATCCCCAGCAACAGTCTCCACATCGACCTCCTCGGAGGACGAGAGGTGAAGAGCTGATCCCTCACCCTGGGGGGAAGAAACCGACGAGCGTGCTTCCGAACCCAGGGCTTGGGCGCCGGATCTGGCAGATGAGGAAGGAGATAAGGACTGGCCCGTCTCCATTCCTTCTGACAGATCCACCTGCGAACCCCACGAGTGCAGCAGCCGCTCTGCCTTGGCAGAAGCGGGGCCAGCACCGCGAGGAACGCTGGTGAAGGCTCCCTCCTCGAAGAGAGCCCTCCGGGATCGAAGCGTCCGCATTGGCAAACGTTCGCAATGCGGGCAGTCGGCCCCCTCGAGAGCCGACTCAGCGTGCTTCGATCCCAGGCAAGCCACGCACAGCCTGTGTGTATCCCCGCTCGTAATGTAGCGAGTGCAGGGAGGAACACACAGTCTGTAACGCGGCTTGGAATCGCCCTTCAAATGTTTGGTCTTTTGCTTCTGCTTAGGCATATTGAGCTGTTTTAGCGATCTTTTTAAGCTAAGGGACAGACAACAATAAATAGGACCAACAGGACAGACTTTTGCACATGCACACACAGAGCGCTTGCTGACAGATTCAAAGCTGAAGCCAGCTGCACGGCACGTGCTTTTATAGCTTCCTGGTCGCTACGTCACCCCGCCCGTGACGTCACGCCTTTCCGATGGACTGATTGCACACGATATTCAGAGTCGGTCTCGTCAGGGACGTTCCCCAAAAGCGTTTCGACACAGCTCGAGTTCCTGAAAAGGAACTATGAATTAACACATGTGGAATTATATTATGGAATTATATACATAACAAAAAAAAATATGTCTGAAAATATACTTAAAATATGTCATATTCTAGGTTCTTCAAAGTAGCCACCTTTTTGCTTTGATTACTGCTTTGCACACTCTTGGCATTCTCTTGATGAGCTTCAAGAGGTAGTCACCTGAAATGGTCTTCCAACAGTCTTGAAGGAGTTCCCCGAGAGATGCTTAGCACTTGTTGGCCCTTTTGCCTTCTGTCTGCGGTCCAGCTCACCCCTAAACCATCTCGATTGCGTTCAGGTCCAGTGACTGTGGAGGCCAGGTCATCTGGCGCAGCACCCCATCACTCTCCTTCTTGGTCAAATAGCCCTTGATGCCTTCAGTGTGACTCTACAATTTTCATAGTCATGAAAATAAAGAAAATTCTTTGAATAAGAAGGTGTGTCCAAACTTTTGGTCTGTACTGTATGTGAAACTCTCCAAAATGGTGCTATAGACTGACCCTGAGGAAACGAATTGTTGAATAAAGTCATTATTTTTGTTTTCTTTGTGCACAAAAAAGTATTCTCATAGCTTTGTAAAATTACAGTTGAACAACTGATGTCACATGAATTATTTTATGATGCCCTTGTTACGTTTCTTAGCCTTTATTGTGTTAGAATCCTTGCTGTCTAAGGGAGGGTCAGCGAGCTCTCAGAATTCATAAAAAATATCTTAATTTGTGTTCCGAAGATGAACGAAGGTCTTACAGGTTTAGAACGACATGAGGTTGATTAATTGATGATATAATTTTATATTTGTGGGTCTTTAATTTTTAGTCTTAAAAAAAAATCATTATAAAATGAAATAGTTTGTATGTAGCTATACAACACAGCTGTATGTAGCTGTATAAAAGCCATATTTTGTGCAAATTGCTTGTAATTGTAATTCACTTTATGTACATTCCTTTTAAAGATTAAGATTCATAAGAACAACATATAGGCCTACACATCTTTGTAGTGACACAGAGAAGAAGAAGAAGAAGAAGAAGAAGAAGAAGAAGAAGAAGAGAAAAGAAGAAGAAGAAGAAGAAGAGAAAAGAAGAAGAAGAAAACACTTGCAACAACAAGAAACATACTGCATAGAATCACAATAATAATAATAATAATAGGATCCAAACACTGCAGCAACTAGAATCTCAGTTAAATAAAAATATTTGCAAGTGTGGGTGCTGAAAATCATTCAGCCTTAGGGAGGAAAGCATACACTCTTTTGGGCAGCACATGAATCACAGAGAAAAAAATAAAGACAAGTAAGAAGCATTTTTATGGGCCACGGTAAGATTTCTCAAATGTAACATTTTCATAATTTATACTGTGATGTTCACAAAAACTATATATATATATATATATATATATATATATATATATATATATATATATATATATATATATATATATATGATGAAGAAGATGATAGCATACTCAAAAGGTGGCAGAAAGTTAAAGAGGCACTACGGTATACATGCCAAGAAGTATTTGGGTCAAAGAAGAAACAACAGAAAGAGTGGATGACAACAGAAACACTGACCAAGATCGTAGACAGGAAAAAGAAGAAGGCAGCAGTCAACAACAGCAAAATTAAAGAAGCAAAGGCAAAAGCACAAGAAGAATACACAGAAGCCCACAGAAGAGTGAAGAAGAGCATCAAGAAAGATAAGAAAACTTTATAAATGCACTAGCAGCTGAAGCAGAACAGGCAGTGTACAACAGCAATTTGAAAAAGCTGTATGATACCACCAAACAACTCTCCGGAAATTTCAATAAACCAGAAAGAACTGTTAAAGACAAGCAGGGGAACACCATCAACAGTTTAGCACAGCAGATGAACAGATGGGCTCAGCATTTTGAAGAATTTCTAAACAGACCAGCACTCCCCATTCCCCCAGACATTGAACCAGCCAATGTGGATCTTCCAATTGATAGCGAGAAACCAACCAGAGTAATTCCTACAATGAGATGTCCTGCAGAGTCGTACATGGAGGGCAGCTTACAAATACTTTCCAGGTGCGAACCGGAGTTCGTCAAGGATGCCTGTTGTCGCTGTTCCTATTCCTCCTCACCATAGACTGGATTATGAAGACATCCATTCGGGAGCGCAGAAACGGAATCCAGTGGACCTTGTGGGACCAGCTTGATGACCTGGACTTTGCAGATGATATTGCACTCCTCTCGCACACTCAACAGCAAATGCAAGAGAAAACAAACATGGTGGCAGCCATATCAGCACAGGTTGGACTCAACGTCAACAAAGACAAGAGCAAAATTCTGAAGATCAACCCCACCAGTACCGAATCAATCACACTGCATGGAAGTCCCCTGGAGGAATTTCAGTCCTTTACCTACGTGGGTAGCTGTCATGATCCTGGCTCTTTCTTTCTCCCTCCCTTTACACACAGACTACGTTTACATGCAGCCAATAACCCGTTCAAAACCGGGATATTAGCAATAACCCGGTCGCGCACGGCCATGTAAACACCGGCAAAAACCCGGATATGCTCATATCCCGGTTTTTAAAAACCGGGATATTATACCTGGGGTACCCCTTTTCTAACCCGAATATTTGGTCTAGTAAACGCGTTTTGGCATATCCCCATCAAAATGTGTGTTCTGCGCATGTTCTATTCGCAAGGAATCTTGGTCAGTATAGAGGCACAGTAGTGTCAAGTGCTGCTGGTGGATCAGTACCAGCGCCAAAGTGCAAACAAAGCCTATCGCTATCTGCCCCAAACTATTCATTTTCCGCCTGCTGCTGCTATTGTTGTTGTTGTCTTTGGATACAGGAAGAAGAATCGGAAATGACGCATATTGCGTCTTGTTGTCCGTACGTCCAGACGCTAACCGTGCGTCGCCGTTTACATGGCGACTGATTACACATTCCATGCATACAGGAGTAACTCTCTCTGCTCACGCATGTAAACGGGTTATCCCCGAATGTTTCAGAAACCCGAAAAGTGACCTTAACCCGACCATAACCCGAATTTTAACAGCATGTAAACGTAGTCACAGATTCATTCACTCTTCCTCTCCTATTTCGCACTCACCTTTCCTCTGTTCTGTTAATCTCCTTTAGCTGCTCTTCATTGTGCTACTCTTTGCGCTTGGCTTCCCGCACCTGTTCCCCCTTCTCCCTTGATTAGCACTCCTACTTCTTTCCTTCTCCTCCCTACCTTCCTTGCCAGATTATTCCTCTATTCTCGCTAACGTTGTATGTCTTCTCCCCTGTCGTGTCTCTAGTCCTGTCTGGTTGGGGATTGCTGCATTGCTGGTTGTCTGTCCTGCATTTACCATTGTGTCTGCCTGTGCCAAGTGCGCTTACTTCTCGAAGCTGTCTGTGCCCGTGTCCCTACGGCGTGGTCAAGAGAGAAGTGAGAGTCTAGAAGTATTGCCGCTGCTCGTCAACGGATCTGCCTGTTTTCTCTACGGTGTTGCTGCGGAGCTGTCCACCGTACTGATACCGCCTGGGCGGTCGGTGGTTTTTTTGCTTTTCAATTTTTGAACTAGTGAAAGTTTTGGTACCAGTTTTTTCCCTTTGGGAGGTTTTTTTTTCGTTTCTACTATAACTCTGTCAAGCTCCTATGTTTTGTTATTAAAAGACTGTATCTGCTCCGCGAATTGCTCTGGTGGAACAGTTGTGGATATCAAGGCAAGGATCGGAAAGTCAAGAGCCGCCTTCATCCAACTAAAGGAAACATGGACCTCCAGAGAGGTATCCTTGAACACCAAGATTTGAATATTCAACTCAAATGTGAAGTCAGTCTTGCTGTATGGGGCAGAAACTTGATGAATAAAACCACCACCTTTAAAGTACAAAACTTCATAAATAGATGCCTCAGAAGGATTCTCCAGATCCGCTGGCCTGACACCATCAGCAACACCAACCTTTGGTAAAGAACTGTCCAACTTCCCATTGAAGGAGACATCAGGAAGAGGAGATGGGGTTGGTTAGGTCACACATTACGCAAAACGCCAGCCAATATCACCAGGCAGGCACTAAAGTGGAACCCCCAAGATATGTGGAAGAGGGGTGACCAAGAAACACCTGGCAACGCGACCTTGAGGCAGACACCGCAAAGATGGAATACAGCTGGAATCAGCTAGAAAGAATGGCTCAGGACAGAGGACTCTGGAGATCCATGGTTGACAGCCCATACCCCAGCTGGGGTGAAGGGCAATGATAACGACACACACACACACACACTCACACACACACACACACACACCAGTCAAAAAGTTTGGAATAATTAAAAACTTTATATTCTTGAAAGAAGTCTCTTATGCTCACCAAAGCTGAAAAAAAAACATATATATTTAATTTGTTTTATATATATATATATATATATATATATATATATATATATATATATATTTTGAACATGTATTACAGTCTAAAATATTCTAGTTTTCTATTTCCTTTTGTAATATAATTAATTTATATGATGGCAAAGTAGAATTTTCAGCAGTCATTTCTCCAGCCTTTACTGTCACATGATCATTCAGAAATCATTCATAATTTTTTATGAGGTGTATTATACATATTATATATATTTCCACAAATACATGAAGCAGAAAAAAAAAGTTGTCAGCATTGAAAACAATAAGAAATGTTTCTTGAGCATCAAATCAGTGTATTAGAATAACACTGAAGACTTGAGTAATAGCTGCTGAAAATTCAGATTTGCCATCACAGGAATCACTTTTCTCATCCCTAAGATGGTATATGTTAATGGGTCCTCTAAACATAACAATCATTCATGCAAGAAAGAGAGCAGTAGAGCATAAGAGGGCAGACATACATTACACAGTAATATTAGCAAAAGAACACAGAGTTCAGAAACCCATGTGCTCAAAAGTCACGCAATGCACAAGTTACATGCACACCCACGCATCTATTTCCAAAATGCCCTGAGAATTCAAAGACTTGGCCCTGTGAAGTGCAATTCTAGGTCTTGCTGGGTAAACTGTGTTGTTTTTGCCATGCCCTCTCGTTGAGCACAAATTTAAAAGGGATTTTATTGTTTTTTTGTTTTGTTTTTTTTATTTCTGAGGGGGCTGCAGTTGGCCACGGGCATACATGAGGCAACTTATCCAATCTCAGCGATGGTGTTTGGGCAGAAGGATTGAATAAATCCACAATATGATAAACAAACGTAAAAAACCGCAGCCATCAGTTTCGTTCTTGACTTGAAAACAAAACATATCTTTATATTTTGTCAGGACTTTATGTACTTTGATAAGTATGGGTAAAGGTGTGAGCATACATTTACATGGTCACAAAACTTGCAGCAACAGACCAGGGTACGTTAGATGCTATATTTAATTTGATTGATTTGATGTATTGTTCAGTCAACCTCTTATCTAATATTTACAGCCCATGCTTTCTGTTTCTGTTTCTACATAATGTACGTGTTTCTCCGGCTGAATGGCAGATAATATATTGACTCTTATCTATCCCTCAAAACCTTATTTCCGCTTGTGTCAAATGCAATATGCTGTCTACCCTGACTAATGTCTATTATTCTTGAGTAACATAGTGCTTTGAAGGGGAAAAAAATACCAATATCCTCTCTGACATACACAAGTTAGTTTACCATTTACAGAGAAAGTATCCTCCTGTCTTGTAACTAAATAAGACATTGCAAAACGAGGCTGTGTTCAAATTATATAATTTACTACATAATTTACAATAGTTAAACAAGAAATGATGTCACTTATGCCATTAATTTGTGTTTGTTTCTTACTTAGGATATATGTTCAGTCTTTTTTTCTATTCTGAACACTGCTAAATTTACAGGGGATTTTTGTGGAGTGTGGGGAATGTATCTAATGTTTGTAAATGTTTCATTTATTTTCCATTATTTCTGAATGAAATTATAAAATATGTCATATACATCAGTCGACTAGTATACAAAAATTTGCAACTTATCTGTATGTCTTAAAGTGCTCATAAAGAAAAGGTAGAGATGGTACAAGAATAGAACTGCCATATAGGCCTATGTACAGATGTGCATACAGTACAGTAGTAAGTGAGTGTCAATTTAGAAAAAAAAAAAAAAAAACTTAATTTATCATAAACATATTATGCGGCCCCTCACGTTCCCCTTGAGTCAAAAAGTTTACCCACACCTGTGCCAAACACTTCCATTCTGTCTCCTTATAGTAGTAGTAGTATAGTAGTTCCAAACGAAGACCAAGTTCAGTGAATAATTTAGTATATATAAAGATTAATTCCTGAATGAATTGGTGTATTAAACAAAACAGTTGGGGGATGATTCAAGAGTGTCACTTTGCTCCAAATGTTACATTAACACATGCCATCCTCTCTCCATATTGCTGCCTATGTGTCTAAACCTAATAGGCTTTAAATTGGATGAGCTTTACGAAGCTAACATGGTAAGTGGAATCACTTTTAATCACAGGGGAACTCTCAACTTTACATTGTTGAATGAAGTTTTAAGATTTAATTATGTGATTTCCTTCATTTGCATATCACTTTCTGCTCTGAATAACCCAGGCACACTGCCGTCAGGCTTGTAAAACAGTAATGAGAGCATATTTAAGAGTATCATTTCATATCAATTACCACTTTCAATGGTGATATATAAGTATGTGTTTTCTTCCTCTTGGTTGTACGTCTCTAGTTTGTTTGTGAGTCCTCAGCCTCTGCTTAACAGCCCTCTCTTTCTAACATGATATGACAGCATAACTTCAGTGAATCTGCTGGGTGATGCATGCTAGAAAGTCACATGTTTATTCAGCAACAGACCCAGAGAGTAAAGTTCACTCACTTCACCTTACATCACGTCAGCCTGAACACAGTAAATTCATTTACCACAGACTGGCAGTAGTCAACAAGCAAAAAAAAAAAAGACAATGCAAAATAATGAGGGCATAGTTTTAATGTTTGATGACTTTTGGACAGACAAGGAAAGTGCTCTTTCTGGGTGCACTGCTTTTGAGGTCTTTGAGCTTGTTAAGTGTTGAGACAATTGCTGAGGTTTCTCCATGTGGAATAATAATATTGCTGTAGAGACACAATGTCCTGCCAGCCATAAGACATCTCGCTACTACGGCACACAAGAGGTCTCCAGAGATTCCTATTGCAATCATTTGCTCTGCTTGGTGGTCTGTCTGGCACAATCTCATATACTATATGTTGTCCTGCCCTCTTTATCTGCATGGATTTTTTTGCATGTTGCAGCATGAAATCACTTCTAACTAAAACATAGTTAATCTCCCATTATGTCAGATTTGTGCATGTTGTAGAATATTAAACCAGTATATTAAGTTGAGACACTGTATGTACTGTAACAGGTGTGACATAAAGGTTGGGGGGGGGGGGGGTAAGTCCTGTGAGAATATGGGAAAATATTGTTTTATCTCATCCCTCCATTGCCAGTGCTGTGAAATCACTGCAGTGTGCTTCTTTTAAAAGGCATGATTTGTTTTGTTGTGTTTTACTGTGTATTGCTGATCTGGATTTGGCAAACAAATCATTATTCATAGTTTAAATATTGCCTTACTAATATAAAGGAGAGTATAACAAATTGATTTATTTTAATGAACATATAACTTATAGTATATATATATATGAAGCAACTAGATATTATTTAACATATGTACACTCATGATAATACCAGATGATTATTCCCCATCTGGGTAATGTTGCTTTTATACAACAGTTGAAAGTTAATTTTGAGAAAATTAGATTTAAACAATATTGCCACAGCAGGACTAACCATTTCTCTGAGCAACACAGCAGTGGCAATTTAAATGAATCAGTGCTTTGAATGAATCAGATGAGCAAATGATTTGATGACTCACTCATACTAATATAATGACTTTTGTCCCTGAATAAATTCACTTTTTTTAAGAAAGAAAAAAAGGGGGGGGGGGGGCTGAGTTAATAGTGTAATGATTGAATTAAGACAGTTGCTTTGGTCACAATAGCATACTAGCATATTATATAAAAACTGTTTTGTAGGCTTAACTAAATACTCCAGAAATGGTAGGCCTAACAGTTATATGGTTGTATGCTATTCCAAGTCACTTGTTTAATCCCTAAATGAACCAGCATTTTTTAATTATTGATTTGAGGGAATGACTGAATGACTATATTATTATTATTATTATTATTATTATTATTATTATTATTATTATTATTATTATCATTATTATTATTATTATTATTATTATTATTATTATTATTATTATTATTATTATTATTATGTCTCACATGATTCTAATTTAGAATTAGAATTTAGATTCTAATTTATTTCTGATTTGAGAATGTGTTTAGTGTATTTATTATAGAATAATAAATAAGCTCCTTTACTTATGTATACTCCAACCTGTTACTGATTCACAGATTTGAACACATTCACCCAGTAATTTTAGAACCAGCTGTGAATCTCCAATAGTTTTTAAAGATATTTTTTTTTCCTGAGATGGCCTCATTAGTTACCCCCATTCATACTGTTATATTAATTAACATCTAAAATTTCCATCTGCTACACAATAAAAATTGTAAAGCCTTTGGTTGTATTACCACCTTCATTTTCATAATACTTGGTACAACTATGATGGATAGTCCCCTTGTATGTACAGGTTCTCTCTATTCAGAGGGTGATTAAGAGGAAAGTTGTCAGATTTTTGACCCTAAGCATCTGGACCGACTTTTGCTTCCTGTGAAATACCATCTGTGTTGCAAATGCCAGGTCAAAAACAACCATCCTATTCAAATGGGCCACCTCATTTTCAAGACTAATGCATTGGAAATTAGCACAGAATTGCACATCCACCACTTTCCTGGAGGTCTGCCAACAGTTGTTCAAGTCTTGCCAAACTCCCTCGTTCTTGCAGTCTTTTTTATATGCTTGTTTCTCAAACCTCCCAGTACTCAATGTACTAAATGAACTTGAGTGAGCCAATTTGCTAAGCATTTGCAAAGCCCTTCAAGTTAGATACGTTATAGCTGAAAAGACAAAGATTTACATGAAAACATAACAGACAGTGTCTTCTGCTTTCATTGCATGCCATCATGATACCCAGACACCTCTGCAAATCCTCATAATCTCATTGATTTAAAGTGCTGTAACTTCTTTTCTCCTGCAGGTGGTTCACTAAAATTTCAAGCGCCCCAGAAATTCTATGGATATTAGTTGTTCTGTTCCGCCGAGGCTTTGTGGACTTTTTCATACTGGATTCATCGCTCTTTTGCCGTCACCATAAAAGTCACCTGTATCAATCTTTGCACCTAAAGGTTGTTCCAATGCTCATGGGGAACTGTCTGCTGCTGTTTCTCTGGTGCCTCTTAGACAAAAGCTTCGTCTCTCCCCTCCACTCTTCATCCCAGAGCAGGATGGGGAAGGAGCAGCACAGAAACATGATGGCACATAGGAAACACGGCATGATGGGAGTTCACAGAGTCAAGAGAGGATGGGTGTGGAACCAGTTCTTTGTTCTGGAGGAATACATGGGTTCTGATCCACAGTATGTTGGAAAGGTAAGATGATATTGATTCTCAGAGTCAATGTTTAGGATCAAAGGTATTGAGTATAGATTGGGAATAAAACTGTGGGGTGTTCAAAGGCTTGAACTAGAGCTTGTAGTTACTCTTTCATCTTCCCTTCCCTTTGTTCATGACAAGCGTTGAGTTGCTTGAAACTAAATATTCTATGTACCACATAACATGGGTTGAGCAATCAGATGTTGCAATGGAGACTGCAAGATGTGATTACATGTACAGTAACAAGATAAAAACATATATTTTTTGTTTGTTTGTTTGCATTGCATTGGATTAGGCAAAACAAAATTGGCATATTCATACATACATATCATTTGTGCATTCATATGTATGCTAAATGTATAGACCTTGAAGATGCTCTCCGAAGGTAATTTATTCAAAGCAGCAGAGAAATTGATTAAAGTGTAGCGACTGAGAGCATGCAAATAAAGCATTTTCAGCATCTGCGAAGTAGCACGTATGTGCATTTTTATTAACTGCAAACTGTTCATGTGATTTTAATATGGTTCAATTCACTTCATTAGTTTGACTTCAGAATTATTATTATTTTATTTTTTAAATCTATTTATTTATTGTCATTTTGTTTGACCAACCAAACAAAATGACAAGCTGATATCGTCTTTAAATCTATGGGACATGTTCTGGTCCACCAAAACTGTTACATCATGTCAAACATAAAAATGTGAATGTCATAATCTGAAAAACATTTAATTAGTATTCACAGAAATGGGAAAAGGTTAAAAGGGCTCCATATTGAATCCCAGGCTGAAAATTCAATACCATGGTTCTCTACAAAGGAGGTTGGGATTGAGCACCTTCAGTTTAAATGGGATCAGGGCTAAATTGAATAGTCTGCAGTCAATGCCATTGCAATCAGTGTGGCCTAACTGTGCGTGAGTGCTGTCTGTGTGAATGCACATTCGAAGACAAGGGCTTGTCACAGGTGTGTTCTCAACCACATGCCTCTTCTACTTCTGTTGCTGTAACAGACTGAATAACAACTCACTCTTTTTCACTCAAGATCAGTCAAATTACACTGTTGTCTGTAAACTCTGATTCATATAACCCCCAAAACAGCAGTAGCAAGAGCAAAAAAAGCTTTAATAGCAAACAAGCATGGTAACCTGTCACTATAAATTGAGTTTGTTGGCTATAAGCTCCTTTAACTCAGGTCACTGGAAGAATATTGCTTACAGGCTATTTATGAATTGCGTGGATGATTCTCATGTTGCCATTAAATGAGCAAGCTGCTATTTTAATAGTAACTGTTAACAGTTGTTGACATTTTATCATCTTAACCATTACCAATAACATAGGTCTATACAACAGGGTGGGATGAATTTGCATTTTCATGAACTATAAACTACCATGGCAGTGCGATATTGGAGAAGCTACTTTTTTCTTCTTCTTCTTTTTTAGCTTGTAGCCATCTTGGACAAACTAATATTGAACAGAATAATATAAATATGGGTATCTACGAACATTTCCAGATTCTAAAACATGACCTAAAATATATGTATTCCCCAGCACCACTGCCGAAAAGCAATGTATAATATCTTGATTTTAAAAATCAAGGTTTTTACAATGAATATTGCAGTTCATTTGGAATTCAATATGTTCAGCTGTAATTAAAATATAATTTATTTTACATTTACAGCCCCATTATGAGAATGCCAATTAGAGTGAACATATACATACTTCAGGAGATGCATAAATGTTCTAATCAACATGTTTGACTTCTTTAAAAAAGGACATACAATTCTGCCTAATATACATCTGTGAATATTCATTTAAATAATGCATTAAATGTAATAAATTGCATGTGTTTGTTAACATGAACTTTCTGAATGAAATTATAACATATTCCATCATGCAATGTTTGAGCTGCCACCACAACTATAGTGACATCACACATGAATGTTACATAAAAGTTGCATGACATGAAAACTCTAATTAGAGCGAGCAAGAAATACCTTCTAATGGGGAAAGAAGTAGTTCTGTAATTGTGTGTTTTGTGCTTGAATTGTGAATTGCACATGATAGGCTACTCTCAATTCAGTTATTTCTTGTTTAAAAATGAATGGGTCAGTTTTAATAAATGCCAGTCTGACTATCCATCAACTGCAACAATATTTGAAGTTTGAGAATGTTGGGTGCTCGGTAAAACAGTCAGTACTTTCTCAGTAGAAGTAAACTGTAGAAAAATACTGGATCGTATAACTTTGAGCTACAAGGAGATGCCGTGTGAACAACCCATTTGTAGATTGTGGTGAAATATATAATGTTCCAGAGGTTGTCACAAGAAAGCCTTTAATTGGATTCTAATTTGAATGTTTTGCAGAGTTATTACTGTTATTTAGCTAATAAATTATAATTACTATTGGGGATACATCAGTAATTAGACCCGAGTAGAATAAGAATTGTCCTCTGAAATACAAATTGTGATTTCAAACAAACTATTTTCATTTCTAACACTCAGAGAACTTCTTACATTTTCATTAATGCTGACAAAGTTACCAATGTTTCCGCAAGTTTTCTTTTTTGTCTTGATTTTACAATGTGAAGCAAGTTACACTTCTTGTTTGCCCTTTGCAGTAAGGATATATTACCCCACTGTCACATTTTCTTTCGAAGTATGACCTTTTCAGTAGAAAATAACTCTTTTAGAGTCCTTGCCTTTTTTTCTTGGTATTTTACTGTCAACACTAAGCATCCTCCTTACCTTTAAACACATTCTCTGAGACCATGTACTGCAATATGTCCACTGGAGGTCACCAATTTAGGATAGTGTATTTTTAATTTACTGGCCTCATTGGCGTTCATATAATTTTTGGTGATATAAATAACTAACTAAACACAGATTAGCTCTATCAAGGCTGAGTTGTAGCTCATGGATTATCTGCTAAGTAAATCGTTTGATAGCCTGATGTTGTACCCTATCTATTGCATTATTTTTTATTAGTAACTTGGCAGGACGACAGGATTTAACAGGACAGAGTTCCCCCTCCTTTGAACATTGTGCATTCATCACATTACATCAGTGATTTATTTATTTATTTTTTTCCTTTCAGAGTATTAATTCCAGAACTTCAAACTTAATCCTTTACAGTCAAACTCAGTATCGCCCCAGCTGAAGAATTTGCTGTTAAAAAGATAACAGTTTCCTGCGACACTCTATGATCTTAGATTCATTATGTTTTGTAATCTTTTATGTAGTAGTTCTTTTTATCTTCTCTGAAAAATTAAATAAATAAATAAAATAAATTCCAGTACAGCCATTCTATTTTCAGCAGAAGAATATCTGTGCTGTAAATAAATCAATGTTGTTGAGCCGCTAACAGAAAATAAATAACTGAGAGTTAGCCACATCAATCTTCTTTGGAAACCCTCAATCTGTATGGGTAATAATAAGCCACCCACTCCATTAGCCAGCGTGTTGTCACATGATCAGAGACTGAAATACTGTAGGATTGGTTTGGATAGGCCAAATTTGATTTAGTAAATAGATTAGAATAAATTGTCATAGTCCCATCAGATATGCTAGATTTGTATTTTATAAATGACTATGTCTTACAACACAAAAGTGTCTGGTTTTTGTTTACTGATTTGCAGGTATTTGCATATGTTTACAGGTAAATTATAGTAATGAGTATTTACTCACCAGCTCCCAATGAGATTTTTCATTGTCGCTTTTCACATTTCAGCTTCACTCTGACCTGGATAAGGGAGATAGTATGGTGAAGTACACACTCTCAGGTGAAGGAGTTGGCTCTATTTTCACGATCGAGCCAAGCACTGGAGACATCCATGCCTTAAGGAGCCTGGACCGAGAAGAGAAGTCTTATTACACACTGAGAGCGCAGGCTGTGGACGTGCTCACAGGCAGACCCCTAGAGCCCGAGTCTGAGTTTATTATCAAAGTCCAGGACATCAATGACAATGAGCCAAGGTTCCTAGAGGGCCCATACTCGGCTAGCGTCCCAGAGATGTCACCCGTCGGTGAGTTCACTTCTCAGTATGTCCCAGATGGTTGGGTGTTTGATACTGTGAGAAAATCTTGGCCTCAAAGCATGTTGCTTTAAAGTAAGATGAGAGCTGTTCTTTCTTGATGTGACGATCTGAACTCTTCTTCTTTATTGTCCACACACATATTCAAGGTTAGTAAAAGACGTTATACATTAGTCTGTTGCTCCTAGTTATTAATTGCACTTATTTAGCTCTGCTGAAAAATGGCTTAAACCAGCCTAAGGTGTTTAGTTGGTCTCCCAGCCTGGCCAAGCTAGCTAAGCTGGTCTGTTTTGATTGTTTTAGAAGGATTTTGGGCACGTTTCAGCTGGTCAGGCTGGGGACCAGCTGGCCAGCAAGTCTGATAACTAATCCCAAATGCTTAATCTTACAGCAAATGCAGTGGAACATTCCCCTTAGGGAAAAGGTTTTCCCCTAAGGAAAGCATTCACAACTGTTCTTATATTTCTGAACAACATTTTTGAATTGATTATTTTGGAGCCCATTTTTAGATTTGCATCTTAGTGCAATGAGACAGTATGCAGCCTACTCACATTTACTCACATTTTTTGTATATACATTTGCGAGAAAATATATGAACATTAGATGTTTGACAAATAAAACTAAGAGAGTAGGAGAACTGAGCAATATGTAGTCACAATAAAAAAAATTATTAGCAAACATTTTCTTTCATATAGACCTTAGTCTCAGACGTCTCATTGAATTAATTACAGGTAAAAACAAGTCTCTGGGGGGTAGACTTAGTCTTTACAATGGCACGCACTATATAAAGGTTGTAGATCCTTCATAAAACTATTTTATGTTTTTGTCGTTTTTGTTTACAGATTTTTTTTTTTTTTTTGTCAGCTGATCAGTATTTTGTTTAACAACAGTACAGTCCATTATGGTGTTACCCAGACTAACATCTATTGTGATGCACTTTCAAGTGTTAAAGATTATCCTCCACAAAGAAAAAATAAATTTAGAGTGGGAAAATTTGAGTGGGGTTGTTTATTGTATTTTGAGATGTGGGTGATGCACTCAAAAACAAATGCAAGCTTGCAGTTGATAGTGAAGGGGTGAGTTTTAAGTCCAGCATACATCACCAATCACTGAAATATCAAGTTATGACATTTTGATAAAACATGAAAGATATAATCATATTTATATGACATCATAGTGCAATCTATTGTGGGGAAGTACATATTTAACCTACCATTATATATATACACTGTAAAAGTGTTGGGACACCTGACCATTACACCAACAGGGACTTTAATGACATTGTCTTCTAAATACATTCCTAAAAAGCCCAGTGCCAGAAAAAGCAGTGCCAAATGATTAACAATGCAAAAATGATTAAGTCAATAATAGGCATGTGCTGGTATTCGGTAATGCGATATATCATGGTAATGAATAAACATGATATTGTTATAATGGGCACTTCTAAATACCGTGAATAATTATACATTACAAATTATTTAGAGTTTGGGATGCATTTTAAGAATACTTTTCCCATCAACTGGTCAAAATTCACAACACAGCTGTATGCTGCTTGAAAGTGCACTCTGATGTAAACAAGCTTGCATGAGAAGCACATTGGGTACACGTAAGAGACGTGCTGAATGAAAGCACATTCACTCCCTGACAGCAGATGGCACTGAACACTGAGAAAAAGCAGCCTTTACCCTGGAATCCCCATGTATATAGCAGCTCCGCTACTTTCTAAAACGTATTTAAATAGATTTAAATAGCCATTCAGATTTGTGGATTTGCTATGGTGTCCGTCACAGCACCAAATACTTATATTTAGACTATTAATTTTCTATCTTTTTTAAATATTTTAATCTGGACTTCGACATGCCCTAGATATTGTTTGAAAGTGTTTTGATTTTGTATTGTTTGTTCACCCTTTACATTAGGGCTTCATTAATTAACATTAGCTAATTCATTAGTTAATATAAACTGCCAATGAAAAATTCTTCTGAACATTCATCAATCTTAGGTATTCCAATATTTAATAAAACGTTGTTAAAATCGAAAGTTGCAGCTCAGTTATTAAATGAGCTAACATGAACTAAGACATGCATTTTTTTTTTACAAAGATTAATAACTTCTGTAGCAAATGTAGCTATTGCTCATTGTGAATGTTAATGCATTAACTAAGGTTAACTAATGAGGTCTTATTGTAAAGTAATACCTAACGGTCTTTATAGTTCTTTTGCACTTCAACATGAAAATTTGACACCAGCTTATCCCTAGTCAAGAACAGTGAGAGATTTTCTCTCTTTTGTTGTTTAATTAACAGAAATGACAGACATACTGTTACACATGTTTTCTTTCTCAGCTGTTTGCTTTTTTTAAGACCTAAATTACTGTTTACAAGAAAACTGGCACACACACTAGTGTGTGTATCTTACCAATCAAGGCCTATAAAGTGGCAAAATAACTCAAAACTCGATAAGTTCAAAATCACTTGTTTTTAAATCGCAATGCTTCAAAACGTGCGAACGATACGCTTTCCTGAACGGAAGTGTGTAATTGCGATAGAGACAAAAAATCCAAAATCTCTACTGGTTGACAAATTTCTACCAGTTAATCATGTCTACCAGTATATTGCTCACCCCTAGGTTGAAGCTAACCTCGAAGGCCAGAGTTGATTCAAGATTCAATATTTTATTTGTCACTTACAAGTTATATGACATACAACAAGCAGTGAAATGTAGGAGAACCCCAGCTTGAAACCACTCCATTCAGTGCTTGGCATTGTATATGGTGATGTGAGACTCCCACCATACAGTTTTTGTGCTGCTATTAATGCAGTGGAAGTTAGGAATTCTTCAGCTGTTGAATCAGCTGAGCGCTGGTGACTTTTACGCACTCTGCACCTCAGCTCTCGGTCACCCCGCTCATTGCCTTTATCTCCTGCTTCATGGCTGAGGGGCTGCTGTTCCTAAATGCTTTCAATTTCCAGTAATACCTCTTACAGTTGACAGTGGAATATCTAGCAGCGATGAAATATCAGCCTTGTTGCAAAGGCGAGATCCTATCAGAGTACCACACTTGAATTCACTCAAATTTTTGTAAATGCAGACTGTATGTCTAGATGCTTGATTTTTTTCTTTGGAAATGGGTCTGATTAAAACTACTGGATTCAATCATTAAGAGGACCATATACTGTATATTTGTATACTTGTTATTTATATACATACTGTTCCCAAGCAGCTTACAAAGAATAGTGCTTTACAAACTGAGCAGGCTAGAGGCGACACAGACAAGCAAAAACTCTGAGATGTTTAAGCTGATGAGGAAGAAACCCTTGGAGGAAGCAAGACTTAGCAAGGAGCCCTTTCTCCTCTGGCTGACAAATGATAAAAAAATTGAGGCATGTTACACAATGTATGCTTGTTTACAGTTGCAGTACGATCATAAATACAAATGCATTTATTGAGAAATGTCTTAAGATTATATGGTCTGTATTCATCATTATTGTCTTCATGTGGCAATTCTAGTGGCATCTTATTGCCTCTTATCGTCCCTTTCATGTTTGTAATCAGGCACATATGTGACGCAAATAACCGCCACTGACGCTGATGACCCTACTTATGGAAACAGCGCACGGATCGTATACAGCATCCTTCATGGCCAGCCCTACTTCTCTGTTGACCCCAAGACAGGTGACATATTTATTTATGGGGAGTTGCTGTATTTAACTCATGATCTTTTGCATTCTGCAGAATTCGGCACACCCTTCTGCCCAAAGCCTTTTTGTTGCTTTGCCTTTGGCATTTTATTCATGCCATCATCTCCTGATCAAAAAGTAGCTCCTCTTAGGGGAACTATTAGAATTGATTAGGCTTTAGAAGAATATCAGAAGTTTGTTTTTTCATGATATGGCTCACAAAGGCGTTGCAACACAGATTAATAATACATTTATGGTGAGCTTTATACATGTTCTCACACGCTCTCTGTTTCTCTCTCTCTGCATCAGGGATCATAAGAGTTGCCTTACCCAACATGGATAGGGAGGTTAAAGAAATGTACCAGGTTGTCATACAGGCTAAGGATATGGGTGGCCAGCTCGGAGGTTTAGCTGGGACCACGACCATCAATATCACTCTCCGTGATGTCAACGACAACCCACCACGGTTTTCTAAAAGTATGTTAAAAAGCAGATGTGCAAGAATCATTATAGAGTGCATTAAAGTTTACAGTATACTGTCAGCATTTCTATATCAGCAGCAGTTTATCCCTGGGGTTTATCTTAATGTGAATTTAATCTGGTTTTATATTTGCTTTGCTCTTTGGAAACCTTAAACATGAGTCCATTATTTGAATTGTTTAATTCAGTTGATGGCTGGCACTGATAACAATGATGGGCTATCTTCAAAACAGGGACTGAACAGTAATTCATGACCTGAGAAGAACCTCAGATTTACAATTGGCCATGATTAAATCCTTAAGGGCTCTTGCCAAACACAAACAACTAAATAGAGTTGAATTTGCAAATGTGATTAGCATTCTAGCACTTTTCTCCAGAGCTGCTGTTGTGATTAGTGGATGATTGTTGTTAACTACCTCTCAGAGCAATTTCTAAATGTAAAGTCTTATATCTTTTCCTGAGGGGAGAGTTTAATTACTAAGAAAGGTGTTTGTGAATCTCGACAGGTATCTTTCACCTGCGCGTCCCTGAATCTTCACCTGTGGGATCA
This sequence comes from Carassius carassius, assembly GCF_963082965.1. Taxonomy (NCBI): domain Eukaryota; kingdom Metazoa; phylum Chordata; class Actinopteri; order Cypriniformes; family Cyprinidae; genus Carassius; species Carassius carassius. Next base: position 15,194,628 of record NC_081774.1, on the reverse strand, counting down.
TCGGTGGGGAGGGTCAAAGCTCATGATCTGGACTCTGGGAAGAATGCTGAAGTGGAATATAGCATTGTTCCTGGTGACGGAGGATCCATGTTTGATATTTACAGCAATAAGAACACTCAAGAGGGAACAGTCATTCTAAAAAAGGTAGCGTATAACTTCTAGTAGTCATTTTTAGGCATGTGACTGTTTTTATATTGACACTACTTATTTTGATATGTTTCTAAGACATCAAGTCAAGTCACCTTTAGCGCTTTATGCAATAAAAATTGTGCTAAAGCAGCTTTACCCAGCAAAGTAGTGTATCGATAATATCGAAAATTTAAAAAATTCAAATTGGTTCAATTAATTAGCTGAAATAAAGTAATAGCAAAACATGTCGTCATGATTTGTTAATTGTAGCATTTTCATTTACATTTATTTCTAAAACAAAAGTGATCCCTATGTAGCTTATGCATTATTGTACATGAAACAAGAGCTAAGTGAACACTAAGCACACTAAGTGAATTCTTTGACATTATTTAGATGTTTATTTAGGCAATATTTATATACTGGCTTAGGCTGGACGACATCAGATGCAAATCACAATGCTATTTGCATCTCTTTTTCAAACACATGTGAATTCTAGGATGATAGCATTAACCCCTCATGCTCCTTCATTCAGGGGCTTGTGTGTGTCTACCCCGAGGTGAGTCATATCTTATTACTGGATGGCCATCCATAGCATCTCGAATGAATAATGCATAAAGCCATAAAAGCTCGAATGCTTAACCCACACTTCACAATGCCTGCTCTTGGACTTATCAATTCATTATATGCTTTGCAGTTGTCCTTAGAACATTGTTTCCCCATTCCTGTTTTGCCAACATGTGAAATAAAGTAATGCATCAGGGGTGATGACCTCTCAGGGGATTGAAAAACACATTGTTTTAGTTTCCCCATGAAAGAGCCCAATATTTTTTATATTTAGTGGACATTAATAAATGAGTGCACCCATTGCCATCAGAGCATCTACTGTAGATGTGATGTGACAAGTAGAAATCCCCTCAGACGCCCTGTTACATGGTCAATCACAGACTTGCTGGCTGTGCTGTAAGTGCTTAGCTGAAACAAATGCCTTGGTAAAGGCGTGCGGACGAGGCTGGAGTGCTCTTTTCCTCTAGGGAGTAGAGGGGTTACTCCTTCATTACTCAAAGCTAGTGTAGTCTGTAGACACATAATGACAGTCCACTGCTGCTATTCATCTCTCTAGAGCAGATGGAGAGATGCATATGAAGAATATGGAGGCATTGGGGACTATGCTTTGTTTAATGAAACGTTCTTTTTATGGTACACAAAAGCACTAGCACTAGAAATTGTTTTATGTTAGATAAAATAAATCTAACCTTGAATGAAAAATACCTAAAAACAAATATATTAGCTATAGCTATATGCTTTATTATTATTATTTTTAGAAGTAGTAGTAGTAGAAGTAGTAGTAGAAGTAACTTCAAACCATGTCCTTAATGAGTTAAATTTGGATTGATGTGCATCTTTTAACTATAAAGGTTTTAAGAAATGTTAATGTTAATGTTAGACATTTATACGTGAGTGTGTGTGTAGTTGTTTATGCTACATTGTGGTGACCAAATGTCCCCACAAGGATTATAAAACCTGAAATTGTGTAACAATACAAACTAGTTTTCTGTTAAGGGGTAGGTTTAGGGTTAGGGTTGGGTTAGGGGATAAAGAAATATCAGTATAAAATTATATTCACATTATATTCATTATATAATGTGAATATAATTAACATTATATTCGAGAGCATCCTCCTTTTACAGCATTTTTACACAAGTGCCTAAAACTTTTAACAGAACTATAGTTTTGCAGCTAGGTTTCTTATTCAGGGTGAAAATATATTATTTATGATTACAAGTTCTAAATTCTAATGTTCGACTAATCATAGTTATTTTTTAATTAAATGTATAAAATATATTTATATATTTCAAACAATTTTTTTTAACCTGATTATGGAATCTCCTCGCAATTCAGAATTAAAAAAAAATAACAGTACGTAGATCATGAAAGGCTCAGCGAAAACATTTTGCTGTCCTTTATTCCCCATTTTATTTTCCACTTATTTTTTTATTCCCCAAGCTGAGGCTGCACAGGACAAAGTGACATAGTCCTTACATTGCGAAATGGGTGTGCCATATCTGGTGACCCAAAAAAAGTCTGGAAATGAATATGTGGGATCCTCACCGTGGGGCATGGAGAGGGGGTCAATGACAATGCCCCGTCTTCCCTCTGTCCTCAATAACAGACTTCCCTCTCCCTTTATTTCTGTTTGACGAGCTGTTCCATCACGCCCCTGCTCTCCTACACAGGGACTTTTCTGAAATGCTGAGGCTGAACTTTCGAGGTCTCATGGCTTTTTCTAGGCTCAGTGCTGCTTTCAGCATAAAGAGGATCTACTAAGGTAATGGGTTGAAGGGATAATTGTCTCTATATTAACAAAAGGATTGAAAGGTGGACTTTGCTCTTGCAACATATGGGATTATCTTAATCCTTCTCTTCATTGAAAAAAAAAATGCACGTACGGTAGAAAGAACATTAGTTTTGAAGAATCGTGTACATGCATGTGAGACGAAGAATCCGGTCATATCCGGTCATATCAGTAGATTAATAAAAGCTGTTTTATTGCAAATAAAGCAGGTTGCCTTTGCCTTAACATACTTTGCAACTTCAAAATGCCTTATATTTTTTTGAGGAAGCAAGAATTCAAAGTTGGAACGGAATTCGAATACTTCACAATTTACAGTGTAGAAGTGCAATTAGGAATTCATGAATAAATGTCAATTAGTAGGGGAATTAATTAAAGTTTTGGTATGTGCACTCTATTGAATAACAAAACAACTCTATGGACTAGCATCTGATTAGCATTCTCTTTTGAGTGGAGTGTGGAGAGAAATGGGCCTTTGTGTAAATTCTCAGAGGAACAGTCTCAGAAGACTCTGAAACGACTAGATAAACAGTGCCATCTAAAGGTGTCCAATGTGACTGTTTCAGAAGCACAAAAGAACAGAAACAGGACATGTTTGTTCTAAAACCAATGGGTTTGTAATGTAAACCAGACTGACAGTATTCTCTAAGGTCACTTCTGAGCTAAGCTTTACAGGCTTTACACCAAAGTCCAAAGGTTGGAATACAGGGGACACTGTGTACTAGATTGGCTAGATAGCTCTCTGTCCTGTCATGTCTGAGGTTGTTATTCTTTCAGCATGGTCAGCGCTATAGAAGACAGCAAGGCAGGCGCGTATCTCTGCACTAGCTTGAAATAACAATGAAAGACATAATTGTTGTTTGCTGTCACCAGTGATAAGACCTCTTGCAGAACAGCACTGTGGTGTAGACATAAAACTGCTGCCTTTTAAGTACAGTAGTTCTAAGGTCTTTAAAAAATACATTGACTGACAATGACAAGAGTAAGTTGTCTTTGTAATCTGTCTTTTTTGATGAAAGTGTCTCTTTCACTGTTGTTGAGGACTTATATTCCCTGTGCTGTTCTGGAAGACTTATGTCTTTTGTTTTTGGCTTGCAACGGACTGGGACAAATTGTTCTTTTTACACTCGGTTGAAGTCATTAACCAACCCCAATGCAGTAAAGTTTTTTCTTTTCATATCAGCACACTGCATTCTGGTGTGGAATTATTTGTGCGAGGCATGCTGAAAATGAATAATTCATTTTTTTTAGGACTAATCTAAAATCTGTTGATAAAGATGCTGAAGATTTTTAAAAAAAAAAAAGTGCATTAAGAATTGCTTCTGTTCCAAATATGAATAGTTTCATGAGTAAAACAAGTATTTTTTTAAGTATTTTAACGCTGTCAACTTAAGGTTTTGTTTTGTTTTGTTTTTTTGACATATCATAGCCATTTCTGCCCTTTTAACCTCTGTCTGTTTTAACCTACTGTGTTGAAGTTGATTAAGCAGTGGTAAATAATATTTGAGACTTAAATAGACTCGATTGAAATCAATGAATGTAGATGTTAGCACATGAAGCACATTTCTAGGTTAACATTTTTATTTAATTTTAAAAAGCCACAATCATTTACAGACAATCAGGCATCGTTTAGTGGAAAAACTAATCAGCAGGACATGATTTATTGTTTGTGTTCTGCAGTCACTCTTATTATCTGAAAAATAACTAAGCTAACTGAACTAATTTTCTTGCTCCATACTGTAATGCTTTTTTTGACATTTCATTTCTAAGACATTAATTATAAATTATTTTAAGTCTCTCTCTTTCTCTCTCTTTCTCTCTCTCTCTCTCATACACACACAGAAAAGAAATAAACATTTGAAATATATCAGTCTGTGTGTACTGAATAAATATAATATACAAGTTTCACTTTTTGAATGGAATTAGTGAAATAAATCAACTTTTTGATGATATTCTAATTATATGACCAGCACCTGTATATGTGTGTGTGTGTGTGTGTGTATACAGTACAGACCAAAAGTTTGGACACACCTTCTCATTCAAAGAGTTTTCTTTATTTTCATGACTATGAAAATTGTAGAGTCACACTGGAGGCATCAAGGGCTATTTGACCAAGAAGGAGAGTGATGGGCTGCTGCGCCAGATGACCTGTTCTCCACAGTCACTGGACCTGAACCCAATCGAGATGGTTTAGGGGTGAGCTGGACCGCAGACAGAAGGCAAAAGGGCCAACAAGTGCTAAGCATCTCTCGGGGAACTTCTTCAAGACTGTTGGAAGACCATTTCAGGTGACTACCTCTTGAAGCTCATCAAGAGAATGCCAAGAGTGTGCAAAGCAGTAATCAAAGCAAAAGGTGGCTACTTTGGAGAACCTAGAATATGACATATTTTCATACTTTTTTGTTATGTATATAATTCCATATATAATTCCACATGTGTTAATTCATAGTTTTGATGCCTTCAGTGTGAAACTACAATTTTCATAGTCATGAAAATAAAGAAAACTCTTTGAATGAGAAGGTGTGTCAAAACTTTTGGTCTGTATGTATATATATATATATATATATATATATATATATATATATATATATATATATATATATTGTAAGGTCCAGGCACTCAGCCCAAGGAAAGTATCCGGTGCTGGATGAAGGTTTCCTGCGTGTTCGGTCTTTCAGCGCATAGAGTTATTCAATTTAGGTTAAACTCAAATCTGACTCCATTTATTATCTAATCTGACTCCATTTTAGTATGACCTCGAATTTAGGTTGAAAGGCAAATTGGTTGTTTGTTGGTCTCTAATTATTATTGTTATTCTTCTGACATTTGATTATTCTAATTTAACTCTTTACTTTACTTTACTTTACTCGTTCATTAGGAATCTATGTCACTCAGGGTGCCCCCCCCCCTGACAGTCATATAACTACGTACGACTTAATTAAACTCCAACAATAATCAGCGGTTCTGCTAGCACTTCCTGTCTAGCCATCAACAGTTATATAACTACGTACAACTTAATTTAAGCTGAGACAATAACCAGCGATTATGACCAGTACTTTTACTAGCCCCCAATAGTTAATGCAACTGAGTACAACTTAACTAAAGTCAAGCGGTTTAGCCAGAAATCTAAAACCTCACCTGATGTGCCCTATGCTCCATTTAGTCTGAGTTTTAGTATGCACTTAACCCTGGACGCAGATTTACAGAAACATAGCCTTCACTTAATCTACTTGAGAAAATAATTTCAGAGTAACAATTTATTATCAGTCAGGTAAGGATTATGCCAATTCCATAGCCAATTCATAGATATCAAATCAATACAAAACATCAAATTCTCAAAGATGGATCTAATAGTAAAAGATGCATACCTGACTTTTAGAAAAATACATAGTATGAAGTGTGTGGACACACTTCATGCTATGGGCTCATTCCAGCAACAGAAGGCCCTGATCCTTTTGCTGCAATCGTTTAAATACCTCAGACCAAGACAAACATTCCCTGAGATGAAGACAGAAACTAACAATTGGAATTTGCATGAAGTCAGGTCCCAGACCAGGGTAGTTTACACCTCAAAGGGAACAGAAGGTAATTTACATGGAGGACCCTGGGAAGGGGCGCTCCCTCCCATTACAGTAGGCAAAATATATCTTAATTCTTAGGAAATTAATTATCTTTTAATCTACTTTTGTAAGACTGAGACCATTGTACCAGTTGCACTGAGACAATTAAAATGAGACCAAACATGGCTGTAAATATCACTTGCATTAATATAGACCATTATATTCTACTATTGACCATTCTGAGTGTGCTATGTGAAGGGAAGGAATGGGATGAGAAGGAACTGTTGCATATGTGAGAGAGGCGTTTCCTGCATTTTCTCTCAGTGAGATGTGGGAACAGATGTCTGTATGTTAATGCACTGTGTGTCTTTAGTATGTCTCAGAAGATCAAAGTGTCTGAGGTTTCTGTAATTCATACAATATATATATATATATATATATATATATATATATATATATATATATATATATATATATATATATATATATAGTATATAATTTAATGATATGAATTTCGGCTTAAAACACATCTCTTCCATCTTTATTTGACCCTCTAACTTTACCACTCACTATTCTAATTGTATTCTTTAAAAAAATCTAACTGCCTTTCTAATCTTTTTGTATTCTATTTTCTTTTAATTTATTATGCAATTGTGTGTGTGTGTGTGTGTGTATGTGTGTGTGTATGTGAAAAGATCTCTAATACTAGCTTGCTTTATTCTTTTTTTATTCTATCTGTTTTGTTTTTTTCTTTTTCTTTTTTTATTATTATTATTTTTTTTGTTATTGTATTATTTAAAATCCCATGCTACGTTTACTGTGTTAACCTAACTGAGACTTGTTATAGCACTTATATATCATTGCTCTTTTTGTTGTTTTTGATTGCTTCCACTGTCCTCATCTGTAAGTCGCTTTGGATAAAAGCGTCTGCTAAATGAATAAATGTAAATGTATGTAAATGAATTTATAGTAATTCAATAGAAAATCTTTTATGTATTATTATTATTATTATTATTATTTTATCATTAGTTATTAGCATTTTCAATATAAGCATGGATTAAAGTGACTTTAATGCTGTTGCTGAAGTTCTGAAATCTGCAGTCTGTTTGGTTGTGCTTAGCTGCCACAACTCTGCTTTTCAGGTGTGACTGTGCCAAATTCTGCCTTTATAAGGCTGAATGAGCACAGTGATGCAAGAGCCACTGGCCAAAGCCTTTTCTCCCTGCTTTCTTCTTCTCTTCCTTTATTCTCCCTCCTGTGATTCCAGTGTTGAATGAGCGGCAGCCTTTCCTTTCCGTTCCCCTCGCTCCTGATCTCTGCATGAGCCCTCTGTTGTGGACAGCATTTTTAATAAGATCATGAGCTTTACGACCCAAATAAGCCTGGTTGTGTTTTGTGATTCTTTGACAGTATACAGTTCAGCCACAAACATTTTGACATCACTTCCTCTCTGCTGCAACAAATAACAATAAAACATAATTCAGTCTTAAGACTGATGATGTCTCTTTTATTCCTTTTACAGCGTCTGGACTATGAGACCAGAAAAGCCTACACCTTTAAAGTAGAAGCTTCAAACGCAGCTCTTGATCATCGATTCCTACATTTGGGACCTTTTAAGGACACTGCCACGGTGAAAGTGAATGTTCTGGATGTGGAGGAACCTCCTGTCTTCAGCCGGATGTCTTATAGAATGGAAACATATGAGGACACACCAGTGGGCATCATCGTCGGAGCCGTCACAGCTGAGGACCTAGATGTAGGCAACAGTCCTGTTAGGTATGTGAGAAGCACACAAACACACACACGGAGATGTGGGTCAAATCGAAGCACACACACATTTCCTCACCTTTAAATACATGTGTATATACACAAAGTCCTGTGGGAATTGCTTTCAGAACCACTCTTCGTGAACAAGTCCAAGTGTACTAGACAACATGAAACAATAACAGGCCTGTGGTCCCATGGGTTTAGTCCATTTGGCAATCTTGTTTTGAGCAGAGTGTGCACTGCTTTGATTCAATCCACTCTGACAAACTTCTGGTTTAGTTTGCAAGTGTGGACCTTATTTAATGTGGCACATTTCTTTTTTTTTTTAGTTCTTCCTTTAAGTGCCTGAAAGTGTTAGCTACAATGTTGATGTTAAAAGCATTTGAGAGCTTGACACAAGTGTATTGTCTTTTTGAAAGCATTTGTTTTAATATGAGTATTTCATGGAGGTACAGTACATAAATGGAGGTGGTAGTAATTTAGAAACTCACCTTTTATTGAATATTTCTCTGGAATGTATATTTGTTATATTTAGTGTTGCATTTATAGGTTAATTTTAATTCATGTGGATTTCAGCAATGAATGGTAATTATTTTGTGTAAGATATTTATTGTAACATATAGATTTGTTGGGTTCTGCTTTATTTGTCCTTGTTACAGTGTAATTACCTTTAAGTACTGAGTAATCTTAATATACTACATGTACTTACTATATGGCTAGGGTTAGGATTAGGGTTACTTGCATGTAATTATGCATAATATATTGTTATTATAATAATAAGCACATGTAAAGTGTGAAGCAAGGACACCTTAAAATAAAGAGGAACCTTTTATTTTATTAGTTTTTGTTTCATACAAAGTACCTTTGTGGGACGGACATTAAACGAAAGGGGCATTTCAGTATTTGTATTACTGTGCTTTTCAGTGTCTGAATATTCCAGACCAGGGGTGGCAACACTTTTTTGTGTGGGGATCTACTTTTCAAATGAGAAATTCAAAGAGATCTACCAAGTGAAAAATAAATAAATAATATAAAACATATAAAATAAATTAAAAAGCTTGTTGGGATTAACAATTTTTTTTATAAAAATAATAATAATAATAATAATAATAATAATAATGTTCCATTCTTGGTACACTGTAGAACTGTGCATTTACCTAAAGAAGTGGTTCTCAACCTTTTCTATTCGAAAACCTCTCCAAATTAATACTGCAAGCCCAAACTTTCATATAGCACAATATAACCTTTGTATTTGTTATTACTTTTCAATTACATGTATTTTTTTAACAAAAAAAATTCAAGAGAGCTTTAAAAATCTCATGTTCTTTTTTGCAAACATAATTTCCAAAAAATGTCACTGCAGATATTCTATACAACTTTAAAGTATATAAAATTCAATTATACAGTAATTTTAACATATAAGCACAAGTCAACCTGCCATCCCAAACAATGCCACAGGGAGATGCCAAAGGACTGCATATAAACTACTATACGGGTCATATATATATATATATATATATATATATATATATATATATATATATATATATATATATATATATATATTAGTGGTGGGCATACATTTTTTAATCTAGATTAATCTCACTGTAATCTTGGAATTAATCTAGATTAATCTAGATTAAAATGGCTCATTTGAATTCTGTCGAAAACATTCAGAATATGTGTGCTACCCAAATAAAATAATGACTAAAAGTAAGTCTTTTAGAACAGGTTTCTCAAGCCAGGTGGTGCATTAGACCAGGGGCTCATCTCCTGTTTCCAAAATGCATCACAAACTGCCTGAGAAAGCTGTAAATGAATTCCACATTGCACAAGGTGCAAACAACCTTACGCCTGTTTCACACATTTTCCGTGTTTGGGAAAAATTTCCATTTTGGGCCCGGTTTGAAATTGTTTAATTTGTATGTTTGTTCGTTTTTATTTATTTGTGCTATTTACACAATGTTTAAGTTTTTTTTCAAGTTTGTAGGTGTCAAGGTACAGAAACTGAATAATTAAATGTAAAATAGCACTGGATAGTCTTCAATGTCTTCAAAATAACCCTAGTTCCTTGAAGGAACGAGACGCTGCGTCTAGCGCTTTGGGGAACGTCCCTGACGAGACCGACTCTGAATATCGTGTGCAATCCGTCCATCGGAAAGGCGTGACGTCACGGGCGGGGTGACGTAGCGACCAGGAAGCTATAAAAGCACGTGCCGTGCAGCTGGCCTCAGCTTCGAGTAGGGAAGCAAGCGCCGGCAGGGGTGCCGGGAGTATGGCTTTGCGACGCAGCGTCTCGTTCCTTCAAGGAACTAGGGTTACATACGTAACCTTGAGGCGTTCCTTTTCAGGAACTCGAGCTGCGTCTAGCGCTTTGGGGAACGATGTGCCAACGCTGCCAGACTTCCAAATCCCTGCCTAGTGTGTATCCGAAGAGCACAGCTAAGACGAGAGAACAGAAGAGCCCGGCGTGGCTCGCATGTCAAGATTGTAAAATCGGACAAATGTGGAGGGCGTGGACCACCCCGCAGCGTTGCAGATGTCCAATAGGGACACACCTGCTGAGAAGGCCTTGGAGGCCGCCATACCCCGAGTAGAGTGAGCCTTGGCCCCCAAAGGAGGGGGAAGACCAGAGGACTCATAGGAGACGTTGATAGCCTCGACTATCCAACGACTAAGGGTCTGCTTGGTGGCAGGAGAACCCTTATTAGTAGGACCGTAGCAAACAAGCAGTTGGTCGGATTTTCTCCACAGGGCAGCTCTGTGGACGTATGCGTCCAGTGCTCGCACTGGACACATACAGTTTAGCTTCTCTTGGTCTGGCTCCCGAAAGGGAGGAGGACAGAAGGCCTGCAGTACGATAGGTTGTGGTGTGACAGAGGGAACCTTCGGAACATAACCCGCTCGAGGGTGTAAGAATGCTTTGGCCATACCAGGGGCAAAGTCTAGGTAGGTAGGGGCCACCGAGAGGGCCTGGAGATCTCCAACTCTCTTTAGAGAGGTGATTGCCAGTAACAGGGCAGTTTTAATTGTTAGATGTCTGTCTGAGATGTCTTGAATTGGCTCGAATGGAGCTTTACAAAGAGCCTCTAGCACCACAACCAAATCCCAGGGGGGAACACGGGACCGTACTGGAGGTCTCAGCCTCAGTGCACCTCGGAGGAAACGTGTAACTAGGGCGTGTCTACCCACTGACTGATCATTGAAAGGGACATGGAAAGCAGCTATGGCCGCCACGTAAACCTTTAAGGTGGAGTGGGATAACCCCGCAGAGAGCCTGGCTTGTAAAAACTCCAGAACTGTACCAACTGGGCAGTTTGCTGGGTCAAGCTGGCGGTCTCTGCACCATGAAGTGAAGAGTTTCCACTTCAGGGCGTACAGTTTCCTCGTAGCGGGAGCTCTGGATTGGAGTAGGGTCTCAACAACCTCGGTTGAGAGACCGGCTGCTAACAGTTGTGCCCCCTCAGGGGCCACACCCACAGCTTCCACAACTCCGGGCGAGGGTGAATTATCATGCCCTGCGCCTGTGAGAGTAGGTCTGTCCTGATCGGTATCTCCCACGGAGAGCCGTCGAGGAGCGAGACTAGATCTGAGAACCATGGTCTGCCCGGCCAGAACGGGGCTACTAATAACAGACGGACCCCGTCCTGGCGTACTCTCGCCAGAACTCCCGGGAGCAGAGCGATAGGGGGAAAAGCATACAGACGAAGCCTCGGCCAGGTCTGTACCATAGCGTCCAGTCCCAGAGGAGCTGGATGAACTAGAGAGAACCAGAGGGGACATTGCGATGTCTCCTGAGTCGCAAAGAGGTCCACCTGGGCTGTGCCAAATACTCTCCATATCTGCTTCACCACCTCGGGGTGAAGCATCCATTCCCCAGGCCTCGGCCTCTGCCTCGACAGTATGTCTGCTCCCACATTCAACCTCCCAGGAATATACACCGCTCTGATCGAGAGGAGTTTGCCCTGGGACCACAGAAGGATCTGGTGTGCCAGCTTGTACAAGGGGCGTGAACGCAGACCCCCCTGGTGATTGATATAAGAGACCACTGATGTGTTGTCGGTGCGCACCAACACATGGTGACCTCTCAGGTCTGGGAGGAAATATTTCAATGCTCGATAGACTGCTAGCATCTCTAGGCAATTGATGTGCCATGTCAGATGGCGATCGCTCCACAGACCGCGGGCAGGGTGGCCACTCATGACCGCACCCCAACCGGTGAGGGACGCGTCTGTCGCTAGCGTTACACGGCGACAAGGAGCTCCCAGCACCGTGCCCTGATTCAAGAACCAAGGTTTCTTCCACATGTCTAAGGCACGAAGGCACCGCCGCGTGACCTTGATAACTCGAAGTGGATTTCCCCTCGGGGAAAAGCCCTTGGACTTGAGCCACCACTGTAGGGGTCTCATGTACAGCAGGCCAAAAGGTATCACGTTGGACGCAGCTGCCATCAGCCCTAACAATCTCTGGAATTGTTTGACAGTGAGTGACTGGCCTTCTTTGACTCTCTCGACTGATGTGAGGATCGACTCGATCCGAGCAGGAGACAAGCGTGCCTGCATCGTGGTCGAATTCCACACTACGCCTAGATAGGTGGTTCTCTGAACTGGAGAAAGTACACTCTTCTTGGCGTTTAGTCTCAAACCCAGCTCCCCCATGTGTGCGAGAACGACATCTCGATGTCGAACCGCCATCTGCTCTGATTGAGCTAGAATCAACCAATCGTCGATATAATTTAGAATGCGGATGCCCTGCATACGGAGGGATACCAGAGCCGCATCTACACATTTCGTGAACGTGCGGGGTGAGAGTGCGAGGCCAAAGGGAAGTACTCGATATTGATAAGCTTTGCCCCCGAAAGCGAACCTCAGAAACCTCCTGTGTTGTGGAAGGATGGATATGTGGAAGTATGCGTCTTTGAGATCTATTGTGACAAACCAGTCCTCGGATCTGATTTGAGCTACCACCTGATTGACAGTGAGCATTTTGAACTTCAGTGGCATAACTGAGCGGTTCAGGAGACGTAAGTCTAAGATCGGACGCAACCCCCCATCCTTCTTTGGAACTATGAAATACCGGCTGTAGAATCCGGATTCCCTGTCTAGAGGAGGGACCACCTCGATGGCCCCCTTCCTTAATAGGGTATTCACTTCTTGTTCCATAACCAGAGCCTGCTGGGGGCCGACCACAGTCGGTGTAACCCCGTTGAACTTCGGTGGTGGATGACCGAACTGAATGCAATAGCCTCTTTCTATTGTACGCAGGACCCACTGAGATACATTTGGCAGTAGCTTCCACGCTGCTAAATAATCTACTAAGGGAATCAGTCTCTCGAGACTGACCTCTGGTGTAAGAGGCCCCCGAAGGGGCGGCGAGCATCCCAGCTCCGCTGCGCTCACGGGCGAAAATAACTGGGAGTAGCGCTCGCTGGAGGCCGCTGCGCCCTGAAACTCTGGCAGGGTTGGCAGGCCGACCTCCTGAGGGCACTGAGGTGAGGCGGGCACCGTATAATGAGGTGGACCGCGCTCTACCCCAGCAGGGGCTGCCCTCTGGATCCTGGCGTCAGGATCTTTTCGTCGAGGACTTCCGGGCTTCAATGACAGATCTTAAATCGGCTTTCGCCCTAGAAGCCCCCGACTCAGAGCGTCGCTGGGGCCCTCGATCCCGACGTGGGGGAGCACGAGCGGCGACACTCTGTTTCTGTACTTCCCGGTATGAGGAGCCGGTATGTGGCGTGGTCATCTCCCGCCCAGATGCACCACGAGAGAGACGAGGGAGGATACTCTGGAACGCCGCCGCCTGTTTGCGTGCCTCCTGGAACCTGTCGACGACAGTGTTGACTGTGTCGCCAAACAGGCCCGAGGCTTGAAGCGGGGCGTCCAGGAGGCAGACCCTGTCTCTTTCCTTTATCTCTGACAGGGTCAGCCACAAATGCCTCTCCGCGGCCACTAAGGCTGCCATAGACCGCCCAATTGCGCGAGCGGTCTCTTTAGTGGCGCGGAGGGAGAGATCAGCGGTCTTTCTGAGTTCTTCTATATCCCCAGACTTAATCCCCTCCCCCTCATCGACATCTCTCAGCAGGTCAGCCTGATAAGCTTGAAGGACTGCCATAGTGTGAAGGCAAGCCCCAGCCTGACCTGCTGCCACATAACCTTTGCCCACTAGCGATGATGTAACTCGAAGAGGCTTAGTGGGCAATGTCGGAGCCTTAAGAGACGATGCCGAACCGGGCGACAGATAGCCCGCGAGCGTCTGTTCGACCCGTGGCATCGCTCTATAACCCCGCTCTCCAAGCCCCATCACGTTGCCATAATATAGTGAATCGGGGCCGAAGAGGCGGGTTGAATAAGGGTGGTTCCACGATCTCGACAACTCATCGTGGAGATCGGGAAAATATGGAAGGCTCCGACGTGGAGGTGGTTGCCTCGGCCGCAGAAAGCGTTCGTCTAGCTTGCTTCTCTGCGGCTCGGTCTGTTTTTCAGCAGGCCATTCGATTTTTAATTTATCTACTGCTCGCGTAACCACCTCCAACAGCTCCTCATACTGGGGCGACAGGGGTGGCGAATCCCCAGCAACCGACTCCACATCGACCTCCTCGGAGGAAGAGAGGTGAAGAGTTGATCCCTCACCCTGGGGGGAAGAAACCGACGAGCGTGCTTCCGAACCCAGGGTTTGGGCACCGGATCTGGCAGATAAGGAAGGAGATAAGGACTGGCCCGTCTCCATTCCCTCTGACAGATCCACCTGCGATCCCCACGAGTGCAGCAGCCGCTCTGCCTCGGCAGAAGCGGGGCCAGCACCGCGAGGAACGCTGGTGAAGGCTCCCTCCTCGAAGAGAGCCCTCCGGGATCGAAGCGTCCGCATTGGCAATCGCTCGCAATGCGGACAGTCGGCCCCCTCGAGAGCCGACTCAGCGTGCTTCGATCCCAGGCAAGCCACGCACAGACTGTGTGTATCCCCGCTCGTAATGTAGCGAGGACAGGGAGGAACACACAATCTATAACGTGGCTTGGAATCGCCCTTCATATGTTTGGTCTTTTGCTTTAGTTTTGGCATATTGAGCTGTTTTAGCGATCTTTTAATGGCTAAGGGACAGACAACAATAAATAGGACCAACGGGACAGACTTTTGACATGCACACACAGAGCGCTTGCTGACAGACGCGAAGCTGAGGCCAGCTGCACGGCACGTGCTTTTATAGCTTCCTGGTCGCTACGTCACCCCGCCCGTGACGTCACGCCTTTCCGATGGACGGATTGCACACGATATTCAGAGTCGGTCTCGTCAGGGACGTTCCCCAAAGCGCTAGACGCAGCGTCTCGTTCCTGAAAAGGAACTGACAGTTTTTTTGAGCATACTTTCTAAGGCAGATTTGGTGTTTTGAGACGCCTTTCTCTGCGTGAGCCCTGAACACCAGAACACCGCGGTGCTGAATTGGGCTCTTTTACATCTTTTTGTTTATTCAAACTGCGATTTGTTTTTGTTCGTTCAAGTGCAGGAGGGACTTCGAGGAGAACTTCGCAGAAGAGAGCTCTGTTCAGTGTCGCTGTCCATGATACACAGCTCTCTCTCTGCGTGCGCACCGTGTTAGCACGTCATGTTTGATGTGGTAATTTCACAGTAGGTTTAAAGAATCATTCTCGCCCCCTACAGATTTGTCTAGGTATACATCCGCGCTAAAAAATCAAGGTGAAAGTCATCATAGCTTGCTTAGTATAGACCCAGCTCTCAACCCAACTTTGAGAATAGATTAACGGCGATATTTTTTTTATCGCCCAATAAGAGTCTCGCATTAATGCAGCACGTTAACGCAGATAGCGGCCCACCACTAATATATATATATATATATATATTACGTTATTTAACATATTAGTCTTAACATTTGTGAATATATTATATTTTAGTTTAGTAAAGGGCAATATACCAGCATTTCCTTCACCACCAACCTATTGTGCATCCCTGTTCCTGACAAACTGATGTTTCATCTTAAAAAAAATACAAAAATAAAATGATTGAGATATTTGCTGGAACGATTTGTTTGAAACCTGATTCTTTCAAGAACGCCACTGCTGAATAAGATGAATTTAGTAGTTAATGGTGAATTAATTATGATTGGGCCCCCTTGAGTAAAGTCATGTCAAAATAATGCATTAACAAGCCATGGGTTCATGTTATTGTATGGGTAGTTAATAATGAGTTCAGTATTTAGTTCAAATTCAGTCTAAGGTTCTTTAAAGAATCATCTCTTTCGCACTTTTTATCTGAAGAACCTTCTTTCACCACAAAGAACTTTTGTGAATCAGAAAGGCTCTTCAGATGTTTAAGGTTCTTTATGGAACCATTTAGGCAAAAAGGGTCTTATATGGCATCCTTAAAGCACCTTTTGAGTGTTGGATCTGCTGAATGTGAAACTCAAAATGTTTCTAAACATAAAATGCATTTTTGTACTGTTTGCATTGCTTTTACACAATTATGTTTTGTAAGTATAACACATTGTTATTTACAACACATAGCGTGGTTTTTAATATTTTTAGGGGTGACAACCCTCAGGTGAGGGGGGGGGGGTGCTATGTGAACATTTAAAGCCCTTTCTCCTTTCTTGGTAATCACATTTTTACTCAAGTTAATCAAAATGGACTTATAGCATTTTGAGACTCCCAAGAAAAAACTCCCAAGCAAATCATGCCAAAAGAATGTTTTAGATTCAGCTGTTGTTTCTCTCATTAACTGTTAAGTAACCATTCTTTTACTTTTGTCTTTTTGTGTGGTTTTCAAAAACTTTTTTTTTTTCTTTTTTTAAATCAAAGTTTGGAATGTTGTGATTCAGCTTGTAGCTAGTTGTTGGTTTGTTTGTTTTTTTATTCTTATGGGGAACATGAAGTGGATAGGCACTGTTTTGTGTTTGATGTACTTGCATGTCTCATGATATACAGTAACCCTGCAATGTACATGCATTGCAAAAAATAATATGTATCATGGGTATAATACATTTCCAAACATCCATTAGATCTGATTTATATATTCAGACTGCCCCCAGTCAGGTTTTCTTTATTTAAAATGTATAACTTACTAAACTTACCCAGAGGATAGAATATATAATGAGGGGTGATCTGACAGCAGAACTGCAGCTTGTGAAGTTCAGTGTTCAGTAGCACTTACTAGAAGAATCCAGATGAATATCTGGATGAGGTTTTGCTTGTATAGCAAAAAACCTCAGGCAAGCAGACCGAGAGACATCTGAGACAGAAAAGAAGGGGCAGATTGTAACCCTGACAAATGTCTGGTGCTACAGAGAAAAAGCCGGCTTCCTCTTTCTTTACTGATCAACTATAGGCTGCTTATATTAAAGAAACGGGGGTCTCTGCAGGTCACAGCAGACTAGTTCAAAGAGAACAAGAGTGCTCATACACATGCAGACAGAAAGCAGAAAGTGTACAAATATTATTCTACAACAGCATCTACAGTAGTGACCGATTTTATGTGTTTAATCAAATGTGTATAATTAGAGTTATTTTTAATAAAATAACTTAGATATATAATAACAGATGTAGTTTTAACACACACACACAAATAAAAATATGCTTTAATTTTATTTTTGGACAAAGTGTCCTCTTCTGACATTATAAATTCCCATTGTGCCAGTGGATATGGAGTAATTTTGCAAAATGTATTGATGGAAATTTTTTTACTTTAATATAGCTACATTTATTTCAGGGCTCTATACTGTAAATGGCAGTTAAAATCTTTGTAAAGTAAATTGTACCAATTAAACCTACATTAGCTGTATGTTAAATCAATGAAAATCCAACAGAAATTCCATTATCATCTATTAACGCAAGACTTGTTTCTGAACAAATCTTTTAAGAAAACAAAGTTTCAACCTACCCAGCATTTATTTTTTCTGTCCACTGAAGCCTCTCCCTTGTAGCAGGAGGATGTGACTATGCTTTGCAACTCATCCACTTTTTCATTGACCTTGGTTCTGGAAATATGTTTTCTATTATTATTATTATTATTATTATTATTATTATTATTACATTTTGTTTTATTATTTATTTATTTACTCACAAAGGAAGTGTTCATTATGAGTTGTAAGACATGAAACAAACTAACTTAGATAATTGCTGAATCGCGCAATTATTGAAGATTTAAATGTTGATTTAAAGCATGGCAGTATTTGAAAAATCTGACAAAAATAATAAAGCTTTAATGAGGGAAGGTGAGGCTTAAAGGGTTACTCCACCCCAAAATGAAAAGGTTGTCTTTAATCACTTACCCACATGTCGTTCCAAACCCGTAAAAGCTCTGTTCGTCTTCAGAACACAATTTAAGATATTTTTGATAAAAACCTGGCGGCTTGAGACTGTCCATAGACTGCCAAGTAAATAACAGTGTCAAGGTCCATAAAAGACATGAAAAGTCATCGCCACAATACTCCATCTGCCATCAGACTTGCATTGCTCTTCTGTGTCCTCCGTGCCACAAGGATGCGCTGTGGACACAGAAGTGAATACCCAGCATACGGTGATATAGAGTAACTCAGAGGAGACCGCTGACAAAAGAATCATAGAATAAAGTGGTTATTTTTTTTTTCTTCGCTTACAAAAAGTGTTCCCGTTTATGTGACAGTCTCTAGCCTCAAGGTTTTCATCCAAAATATCTTAAATAGTGTTCCGAAGACTAACAGAGCTTTTACGGGTTTGGAACGACATGGGGGTAAGAAATTAATGACAACATTTTCATTTTGGGGTGGAGTAACCCTTTAATGTGGGACTTCAGAAAAAGCATATACCATTAACTAACAATCTTGAAGTTATAATGGAAAGTTATTCTTCGGGGAAGCTGACTGTTGCTCTCCATGGCCTTATAGGGTGGCCATATTCACAATCAAAGCGAGAATAATTTTTTTTTTTTTAAATAGTTTTTATATTTTCAGTCATAAATTCAGTCAGAAGTAGAACAAGACCGAATGGAGCTGAACTATTCAAGACTCAAACACAGAATCCTTTGGGCTAGATCAGTCATGAATTAGACTCAAAACTGACTCACTCACTGGTGGCCATCTACTAGCGTAGCCTACAGGAAGGGCCATTAAACAAATCAGAGAAGGAGCCTGCATGAGTCATTTGTTCAAAAAAAAAAAAAATCACTAGAAAGGAAGAATCAAAGACTCTACTATTACATTTCACCTTTCAGCTTTCAGTTATTGAATGTCCCACAAAAGATACTGTACTTAGATAGTTCACATAAAATGTATTTACTCTCATGTCATTCTAAACCTGTATGACTTTCTTTCTTCTGTAAAACACAAAAGAAGATATTTTGATATGTCTCGGTGTATTTTTTCTATACATTGGAAGTCTTTTTTGGTTTGTAGATATTCTGTTGAGCGGAGAAAGGACTCTGAAAACCACTTTGACATTGACCCTGTTGAAGGAACTCTGTCTGTCAATGAAGCCCTGGACAGAGAGAGAAATACAAAACACAACGTCACTGTTGTAGCAACAAAAGTTAGTAAGTATGGTGGATTGTGTTTTATCCAGATGCACAGCCTAGATAACCAATCAGGTTTACATTTATAATACAACTGCAGATTGAAATGAGGACAAACATTTTTACCAGTCCACATTTCTAAAGACCACATCTCCATCTAGTGGACAATAATGAAAATACAGCATTGCTTCACTCATGCAGGCTAAAATAAAATGTCAAAATCATAAAAGACCAATCCAGTTAAAATAAGATATTTGTCAAAAGACTAGATAAATAAGTAAATGATTTCGCATCAAGCTGATTTGCAAATGAAAAGCAACTATAAAGTTTTATTCAGATATGAATGATCCAGCAAAGATGTTTTTGTAGCTACAATGGATGCATTATAAAGATTTAATTGTAACATTAAAGCAACTTCAAAATCATCAGATCCTCAGGAGTGTTACTGGGTGTCCGTATAACATGTCAAAGACTTTCTGAATTCTTAATTTGTCCTATTTCTTTCCTTTTTCAAATATGAAATGTGTCTGACATTTTTGCAGTTTTCACTGATCTGATTCATGGACAATACTTTGTTTGATCTTTCAGACAACCCCCTGCTGTCCAGCAAAGTCACTGTCACAATCAAAGTGCTGGATGTCAATGAATTTCCTCCAGAACTTGCCTTTGTGTATGAAACATTTGTTTGTGAAAATGCGAAAGTAGGACAGGTAAGTGTGTGTGTGTGTGTGTGTGTGTGTGTGTGTGTGTGTGTGTGTGTGTGTGTGTGTGTGTGTGTGTGAATAACCTGTGCTTCAATTTACGTTTCTGGGCCTGTTGTTGGTGCTTTCAGTGAATTAATGTGAGCGAACCGTGCCCTTGATCTTCTCCTTTCATGCTGAAAGAGAGCTACTCCCAGTACAACGCTGCCTATCAGTGTCTCCCTATTCAGTCTTTCATACCAGAGAGCGAAGTTCCCTTGCTTATATGTAGAAATTTGTGAAATAAATGACACAACAAAGCCATTTCAGAATTCACTACAGACACAAATGTAGTTTACCAAACTGTATTGTTTAAAACTTTTGATTGAATTTTGACTAGAAGTTCATATTTCTGACTAATTCTTAATTTGCAGATCTATATCTGTAGAGCATTTATAGATTATTCATTTCAGTTTAATAAACATTTCTTAAGACACTGAAAATGATCAATGTATTAGTATTTACTTAATTTTGGACAACAATAAAAACAAAAGATCATGATAAATATAAATACACATCAAAAAACAAAAGTGAATATTACACACTTAAATAAAATTTAAAATTACAATAAATTACAATAAAATTACACACTTTTTACTTTTTTATGAATGATCCTTTATGCCTTACAAGAAGAAATATATATGATTATTATTAATAATATCAAATGGTTAAAAAAATGCTTGGGTACATTTGTTTAAGTTTTAAACTTTTTCCCAGTTAAATATGCAGAAACAGCTGTATTTGAAAAACATTAACATTAACAAGCAAGACACAACAATAATGGCTCAGCCAATAGCTTGAGTTAGGGGCGGGACTATCTGTATGTCCAATGACAGATTGGTTGATGATTAGTTCAGTGCTGAACCCGTTTAAAACATTACTTTCACAGATCTGCATGGTTTTTCTAGTGCCTGGAGAATAACATTTATTTTCAAACATTGATAGTAAAAAAGCATATTCATAATATAATAAGGGAATGGAGTACTAGATATTTTTCTCTGCCACATAAAATCCTGTCAATCTCTCAGAATGCATGACTTTGTCATCAGAGGTCTGTGGAGTTGGCAGCGCACCTGTCATAAGTTCTGCCCCATGTGGATGAGTCATAAAGGCAGTAAGCAGCCTCAAATGATCCCTTTGAGATTTGATGAGACAAGCACATCAGCTCTGTCAATCAAACAGACTACTGCTGCCTTTTCAACACTATAAGTGCTTTTACGAAATATGCAAGCTCTTTCTGTGGTGATTGATTCAGCTGACTGTTCTCTAGGTGATTCAGATCATCAGCGCAACAGACAGGGACATGCCCGCTGTAGAGCACCGATTCTACTTCAAATCCCCTTCACAGACCAGGAACAGAAACTTCACGATCAGGGACTATGGAAGTAAGTTGGAAAGCTGAAGATTTTATTATTTTTAAGCACACAGCTCATCACTTAAAGCTGTACTTCAACCAAACATGAAATTGTCAAATGGTCTTTTTCCAAAAGATATCCATATGGATATCAAAATATTATTCTGTAAATAATTCTAAGCTATAAAACAAACCAATCAGCTCCCAAATGAATCATACAGTTTCACATAATTTTTGTTTAATTAAAAAAGTCTATGAAAATATGCATTACTACACACACTACTGTTCAAATTCATGTTCAGCCAAAGATGCATTAAAGGGACAGTAAAGACATTTATAATATCATAAAAGACTGATATTTTGCATAAATGCTGTTTTTTAAAATGTCTGTTCTTCAAAGAATCCTAAAAATGTATCATGGCTTCCACAAAAATGATAAGCAGCACAACTGATTACAGCATCGATAAGACATTTAATGTATTATTAATTTGATGTATTTATTGCAATGAAATGCTGCCACAAAGTTTTGTGGTAGATCTAAATGTATTCATCATTTACTCACACAAAGCTGTTTCAAACTTGTGAGTTGTTTTTTTTTTTTTTGCTAAACACAAAAGAAGATAATTTGAAGAGGGTTTAAAATCTTTTAGTTAATGTAATGAAATAAATTTTGTTTTCCAAAACAACATTTTATTTTATTTTATTCATTCAAAATATTGTATTTTACATTTAAATTTTTGGGCAATTTATCTCTTTGAAGAAATATATTGAGGTTATTTTTGTGTCTATAGACTTGTATTTAAGTCTATATACCTATAGTCTGATATTCAAAAACATGTTTACAGTGTATATATATATATATATATATATATATATATATATATATATATGAAATCACCTGTAGTATTCCTTTAAAGCTGCAACATATGTATTCATCAGCTGTTGCTGTGTTGTTGTACTAAAAGTTGGTTCAAAGACATTTTAGGCCATATTATTCAGAAAAACAGCATATATATTATATATAACAGTATCTACTGGGAGAACAAACTCTAAAATACCCAGACTAGTGCTGTTACATTAATAGTGGTCGCATCCCAGAGCAGCACATCACCACATGATCCATTTGTTCAGACGCCTACAGCCTGGCTGCCTGCTCCTGAGTCTGTCCCCTGTGTTCTCAGCACATGAATATCATCAGCTGTGATTCACAGAGACAGGGTCACTCAGGGCTACACAGCCAAACAGGCACAAGGTGTGCTTTAATGGCTCCTACCTTGTCAAGAGAAATCCCCCAGTTGTCCAGGCGTAACAAACTCCTCATGACGGGGTCAGTCGACCTTCCAGGCGAGGACAAGCACATCTCGGCACGTTGACTCAGTGCTATGAGTGCCAAGCAAAGCCCTCACCACCAGACCAGCAGGCGCCTGCCCTGCTATGTTTTCAAGCTTGATTTAAAAGTACTTTCAATTTCCTCCGGGTCATAAGAAACACTTGGCTAGACACTTGAATCAAAGAGGATGGGCTATACTGACTTAAATGCTTAAAATTTTAAATTGTTTTTTTATGTATGAACTGAATTACTGTGGTATGTGGTATGTGCACTCAGTAATTATTTCCTCATTTAAGAATATCAGTAGCCTAATAAAAGTTGTTTTATTTTACATGGAGCAGGATGTCACATGGGTGGCACACAGTTTTTGAACAGTAATCTATATATATATATATATATTTTTAAAGAATCTCTTCTACTCACCAAGTCTACATTTATTTGATCCAAAGTAAAGCAAAAACAGTTTAATTTTTTCATATAATTCATATTTAAAGGTTACCTATTATGCCCGTTTTTTACAAGATGATGTCCCCAGAATGCATATGTGAAATTTTAGCTCAAAATACCACATAGATCATTATTAATAGCTTGTTAAAATGTACACTTTTATGGTATGAGACAAAATATGCCATTTTTGTGTGTGTAATTTTGTGATTTTTTTCTTTTCATTTATTTTGAATAGACAGTATAAATTACAGTTTTTTTCCCGCCTAGATGTAAAAATACTAAATATTATTACATTGTTATATATATACATATATATATAGTCTGCAGTACATATATACATACAAGGAATTCATTCATGAAATATATTTATTTAGTTTATAGATAAACAAGGGGGAAAATTATAATGTTGCCTATATATTTGTGATGCTTAATTTGTTCACAGACAAGAGACTCAAATGGCAGAAAGACATCCTATTTGTTTTCTTTATTTTACAAAAGCACAATGTTTTGTTTTCATTGTGTGTGTACACAAATACAAGCAGACTTTTATACAGTGATGCATTATTAATAAGACAATAGTGTTAAAAGTTGATTCTGCTGATATAAGGAAATAGGTAAAGTGATTGTGTCGGCGCGTGCGCATACACACACACACACACACACACACACATGCACACACACACACACACACACACACACACACACAAAACACATCAGTTCCAGCATTGCTAACATAACAGCACAGTTGGTACTTTATCAAAATAAAAAACAGTGAACCAAACATCAGCACACCAGCCTCTGTGTCACCATTGTAACTTAAAGACAAAGCCTATAATTGAGTTAATAAATAATAGTTTAGCATTCAGATACGTTACATCGTAATATGGAAATATTATAGAATATGTGAATTTGTGCCGAATGAGAGAGGTAGGATACACAAACACAAAGCTCCATTTCACAGTTCACTCAACAGTTGAGTGCACAAGCCTTTAAAATATATTGCTATGTCAGTTTGTGAGAGACGCATTCAGAATCAGATACATGGTCACTGTCTAGTGGGCTTTGTTTTCAAGTGGCCTGTTATCAAACAGTGTTGCACTGCTGCGGGCGCCCCCTTCTGAATTCTGGGTGAATTGCCTATATTCGTTGTAAGGCCTCACAAAACTGAGATTTCCGTACTGTGACAGTTCAGTATGAATACATGTATCGTTCCACCACTAATATATATATAATATATATATATATATATATATATATATATATATATACACACACACTTCAAGACCTGAAAAGGGGGTATCTAGTGAGACATTAACAATGTACACTTAGTGCTGGGACAATCCTCCTGAAACGACCTGAGGTTAAGTACCTTATTAAAAAAAGAAAATTGCAGAACAGAGTGGGATTTGTTTTAGCCTAAAGCTTTATCTACAAGGCCACACTATGATCTAACCAATACAGTTCCTCAGTAAGTTTGATATTAAATCTGTAGTTAAACCTGCAGATGATGGTTGGCAGAAACATACCTATTGAGATTTACACACTCCCCAACAGACTGAAGTGTTGTGCATCCTTGTTTTGTTTGGACTCCAGCTGTGTAAAAGGCTGTTCTCAGAAAGGTATATCATGCTTTTCCCAGGAGTACCTCATGTTAGCTTGTTATCCCCTTAACCAGAACCACTTTTTTCTGTACTTATTTCCACTTCAAAGGGATCCATTTTTCTTCTTAATTCTGGAATCAGGCCAGTCCCTGTACTGCATAAGTGGCTCATGAATTCGCTTTATTCTGTCATGGAGAAATTTTGGAATGGCAGATTATGATCCCTGAGAGCATGACTGTGTTTATCACTGATTATCTCTAGATACAAATGCATCAAGTACAATAATTTATGGCCTACACTAAATCTGCATTATAGACAGTCTCATGATGGTCTCATGGGCTTGATTTCAGACAACACAGCTGGAGTGGTGACCAGACGAGGGGGGTTCCGGAGACTGGAGCAGAGCATGTACCTGGTGCCAGTCATTGTGGAGGATGGTGGGTATCCGATCCGAAGCAGTACGGGGACGGTGTCGGTGCGGGTGTGCACCTGTGACACAGACGGTTCCCTCCTTTCCTGCAATGCGGAAGCCGTCTTCTTTCCCATGGGACTCAGCACTGGAGCGCTAATGGCCATTCTGTTGTGCATTGTCATTCTGCTGGGTGAGTTAGACACATCTCTGTCCAACAGAATACTGGAAAGACAAAGAAATATGCATTTTATTAATTTAATGTGATAAAAAGAGAAGATACAAGAAAAACGCTGGGGTTGTGTTTGCATAGTCAAGTCATTTTTATTTGTCATTTGATTTGGCCCAAGGTTCTGATAGCAGGACACTAACAGTACCGACAATAGTGCAAACCAAATAATAGAAGTATATAGGTATTTGTTTAACTTCTGGAAGTTTTATGTCCCATAGGTTTATTTTTATTAAAACTAACAGATTTTTTCATAAAGAACTTACATGAATTTACAAAGGCCTTTATACAGTAATTTACTGTTCAAAACTTTGAAAGAGTTTTTGAAAGAGTCTCATGCTCAAACAAACAGATTTTTTTCAATTTGATCAAAAATACAGTAAAAACAATCATTTTACTCTACATTATTCTTTAGTGTCACATAATCTTACAGAAATCATGCTAATATGCTGATCTGATCCTCAACATTTTCTTGAACGTTATTTGAAATAGAAGTCTGTTTGTAACAGAATATTTGATTTATACTTAATTTCCAGTTAAGCTATAATTTTGTAATCATGCAAAAATTATTGTTGTACATTTAAGATACATTAATGCTAGCAATGAAATTAGCCTTAACAAAACAAAACCATCTTCTGGTAATTTTCATTACTGAACACTATTACAAAGCACATCATTTGAGAGAAAACGTTCATTACTTTCAGAAGAAAATTACATGCATTTTGTGTGTGTGTGTGTGTGTGTGTGTGTGTGTGTGTGTGATGCATATAATGTCACTCCACAGAACTGTCTTGTGTTTTCATTCCTCATGTTCTCTGTGTGACCTAGTTTCTGTCTCGCATTGATTGTGTCATTATGTTCAAGTGTGTCTTGTCATTACCCTCATTAATGTTCCCCTTATAAGCTGCATTCAGTTCAGTGTTTTGTTGTCAGGTCTCGTCGATGTCTACGTGTGTTTCTGCCTTCTCATTATGGATTACCCTATGTGGATTATTAAAGAATTTATCTCATCATCTTCCTCATTTACGTGCTTCTCTCTCACACCACACCATAACATATAAACACTGCTGGACAAATTATATAAAATAGTCAGTCTGAAACTTATGTTTTAGGAGTTTATAAAGCCAAAGTGCCCATAGTTAAAGAAACACGCATATAATATAAAGTCTGAAATCATCTTTGTAATAATTATTTAAAAACAAACTTCTATATGTGAAAAAAAGAGCTGTAATGTGACAAAAGTACTGAGGAACACCTAAGGTAGAATTGCATTTAAAGCTCTGTATTGCAGTAAGTACTAGGTAAATGATTTCTGTAGCAGAGAGAGACAGTGAAGTGATGAGCTTTAACTCCATATTTTCATTTGGCAGTGTTACAGAAAAGAGCGATTCCTTTTTATGGCAACCACATGGGGGAGCTGATGCAGAAATAATGATTCGAATGTGATAAATATTATATTCTAAAAGACTAGAAAATAACAACAAGAGAAAACCTTCCCCTAACAACACATGCAAGTTGATTCAGCCAAATTTTCCCCTCTGCTTCTTCAGAAAGTGTGAATTTTAAGGTCTAATCTTTAATTCTCGCAGCAGTGCCTGTGCCTCCCTGTCTCTTTCTCTCTCGTGGAGTGGAGTGGGGCGAGCAAGCGCTGTCTGCCTCTGAGGATGGAGATGAAAGCTCAGAAAAACTACCTCCCCTCCTCTCACACAACCGAGGCACAACGAGGGTGACAGACAGCATGTCAAAACTGCATTATGGCTACCCTCAGGCTGCCGTTCTCTTTAGTCCCATTTTGAAAACCCACGTCAGAACAAAAAAAGAAATCAGCTAATGGCTCTGGAACATGTGACCACCCCTTTTTTCACTAGTTGTTGTCACTTAAAGGTCCTGTACTGTATGTATGTCAATGTGTATTAAAGCACAAAACAAGTTATGCACTTCTGGTGTTTTGCAGTGATGGTAGTGCTCTATATTGGCCTCAGAAAATACAAGAAGAAGGACACTCTGATGTCGTCTAAAGAGGACATCCGGGACAATGTGATCCACTACGACGATGAAGGGGGTGGGGAAGAGGACACCCAGGCCTTTGACATAGGTACGTTACGCAATCCCAAAGGCATCAAAGAGACGGTGCAGCTGCAAAATATAAGATCAGAGGATGAGCCCAATCTGGCTAGTGCATGCATGCCCAATGAGGACAGCGAGGACATCCGAAACTACATCCATCACTGTCTTCTGGAGAACTCAGCACCTCCGTATGACTCTCTGGTCACGTATGCATATGAGGGACAGGGATCGGTGGCCGAGTCTCTCAGTTCCATTGAGTCCTGGGTGCTTGAACCCAAGGAGGATTGCAGAAATATCTGTGACTGGGGTCCTCGCTTCAAAACACTGGCTGGGATATTTAAAGAGCATGAGTGTAAGGACACGGAAAAGACGGAAAATGAAGTACACGCCGAGGCACTAAATGACAGAATGGACTGAGAGCATTTTCACACTCTCAAAGTTTATTTCAGGCATGGCACTTAAAAGAATAGTTCAATCTAAAACATAAAAATGTGATGTTGTTCCAAACCGGTTTGTCTTACTTACTTCTGTTTCAGTAGTTTAGCAATGTATGAAGAATAGTTCACAAAGAAGTCACTTTCGAACCAAATGGCTTTCTGCTGGTCAATGTGTTAAACCATGTGAGCAGCTGAAATCTGTGTGGGGAATCTTTTGCCCTTAATGTGATCTCATGGATTCCTATTGAAATGACTAGAATTTACCTGCATAAATGTGCTGAATATTAGTAAATATGACCACACCTTAACACAACAGACCTTTTAAAAATGTCTGAGTGTTTTTAGGTATATACAACGAAAGTCAGTGAGGATAAACTATAATGTTTTGAGACCTATTGGCTTTGATATGGACAAAAAGGTTAAAACTTCACCGAACAAGAAAAAAATAACACATCTTAACACAATAGAAGACATGTAAAAAATGTCTTGAGAGGTTTTTGTTTTGGGTTTGGAATTTTTTGTTGTTGTTGTTTTTTTTATTTGTCTATGCAGACTATACAATAAAAGTCAGTGGGGGCAAACTGTTGTTTAGGATCATGTTGACTTTGATTATATAGACAAAACAGTTGAAACTTCACTACACAATAATAAATGTCAAAACCCCCCAAACGCGAAATAAAATATTTTAAAGTTAAAATTTTAGTTAAAGATTTAGTATATGAAGTCTGTACATTTAAAATCAGTGGGGAGAAATTATTGATTTGGACACCACTGACCGTATTTTCCGGACTATAAGTCGCACTTTTTTTCATAGTTTGGCTGGTCCTGCGACTTATAGTCAGGTGCGACTTATTTAACAATATTAATTTTACATGAACCAAGAGAAATGAACTAAGAGACATGAACCAAGAGAAAACATTACCGTCTACTGCCGCGAGAGGGCGCTCTATGCTGCTCAGTGCTCCTATAATCTACACTGAAGACATAGAGCACCCTCTCGTGGCTGTAGACGGTAATGTTTTCTCTTGGTTCTAAATAAATGTGACTTATAGTCCAGTGTGACTTATATATGTTTTTTTTCCTCATCATGACGTATTTTTGGACTGATGTGACTTATACTCAGGTGTGACTTATAGTCCGAAAAATACGGTAAATGTGACTGTACCTTAACACAAAAGTTAGTTTTTTTGTTTTTTTTGTCTCTATAGTCTATAGAATGAAAATGGTTGACTCTGAATATAGGAACATAAAAACAGAATTATTATTATTATTATTATTATTTATTTTTGCAGAATAAAGTCGGTCAAACAGGTTTGGAATGACATTAGTGTACGTAAATGAAAGATTTTTTATTATGGGGTGAATTGTTCCCTTAAATGAAGTTATCGCCTTTGGCTAGGGAAAGACACTGACAAGGCTGGCTATGTGCCTTTCCTATACCTCATGAATATTTGCGTAGAGAACTGTATTTTGTCCGACTGCATTTTAACATCTGTTTTATATACTTCTGCAAGTCAAAGAACCAAAAAAAAAAAAAAAAAAAAACTCTTTGATATGAAAAGTGCCTCATGAACTGCTTTATTTGTCCTTCAACTGTTGGTATTATTTATAATGGTATTTGTAATGATCCAAGCAAGAGAAGACTATAACCTCTGTGTTAATGTACCAAGAGAAGGAAAGAATAGCATAAACATAACATTCAAAAAAGCTTTCCCCTGCTAGCAGTTCTTCCAAACATATTTACCAGCACTTAGCAGGAATTCTGCCAGGCCAGTGCCCGGAACGTCACAGTCAGTGCTTTTCAGTGATGCCCCATGAACACATCTCTCTGGATTGCCCTCACAGACTGCCCCAGACTGTGCTGCTTGCTTCCATGGTGCTTGAGCCCCTCCAACCCTCCTTACTGTCCTCCGGGCCTCTGCCACTAGTTTGATAGCCACAGGCTCTTTGCGCTTGCTGTCTTCCTGTCTAACTGCTGTGGTGGCGCTCTGACATCACCCTCCAGCGATTCATTAGAGCCGTGGCTTTACACTAGAGCAATTCATTCCAGTGATTCTGTGTTGGTCATTATAATGTTCATTTTGACCCACGTTTTTTTTATCTGTCTCCCTGAGAGTAGAGCTAATGAGACCTCTTTGTCAGTTATCAAAAGAGAATATGAAAGAATCTCTTATCCATTATTGTATTGTATAAACCTGTGTCAATAAGAAACTCAAATGGAGACTTTCGACAATAAAGTTACTATGTTTGAGATAAATGCTTTTTGCTTCTCCCATAGGGCTGTTACACAATGCAAGTGTAACCATATTTTATAAAATTTATAGATTTATATTCATTTGGATTCATTTTTTATATTTTTTATTTTATTTTATTTTTTTCATTATAATACAAATGAATTGTATTTTGCAATACTGTTCTAAAAAAGTTGATGGTTGGTAAATGTTATTATTTATTTTTTGAAGAAGTCTTTTATGCTTTATATTTACTTTATACTTTTTTATTTAAAATTATAGTAAAAGACAGTAATATCGTGAAATATAATTAGAATTTTAAATAAATCTTTAAATATTCTAATATATTTAAAAATTGTATTTATTCCTGAAAGATTAATTTTCAGCAGTCATTACTCCAGTCTTAAGTGTCACATTAATTAATTACTCTGATAACTGACCCCAAACTTTGAATGGCAATTTAATTAAATTATAAGCAATTAAAATTTGTGTTTCATATATTTTGCTACTAATTAAAATGCTTTAAGATAGTTTGAAAAGACTATCTTACTGATAGAGGTGTAAAAAGAGGTGTAAAAAGGCAATATTCATAATTAATATATCAAAAAAAGTCCTCAGTGTCACATGATGCTACAGAAATGCAGAATATGCTGATTTGATGGTTAAAAAACATTTCTTATTATCAGTGATAAAAACAGTATATATATATATATATATTGTCACACACCTGGACTCGTTTTGTGTGTTTTTTGTCCCTGTTAATTAAGTCATGCCATCCACCTGTGTTTTCCCCTGTTAACTTAGTCATGCCATCCACCTGTGTTTCCCCATTATCGTTTGTATAAAAGCCTTGTCCTTTCAGTTCTGTTTTGTCGGGTCTACTCGTCTACTTGTCTACCTGTCCACTTGTTATCTGTTACTTGCCACTTGCCACTTGCCATTTACTACTTACCTTGTTTATGTTTGATTTAATAAATCCTTGTTTCGTTTATCCCTCGGCTTCGTGTTCCTTCCAGCAGCGTAAGCCGTGACAGAAGACCCGACCTAAAAGTTAAAAACTGCGTGTTTTCCCTCCGTTTTGTTTTCCGTTTTTTCAGTCTTTTTTCTTTCCGTAGTGTGTCATGGATCCCCTCTATCGCCCCGAATACCTCCTCCTCCTGCTGGAGCAGGAGGGACTGTCTCTCGAGGACCATACCAGACGGTTTCTCTGGCTAGCTAATGCCACCAGCTACCCGGACCACGCGCTCTGCACCTTTTATCACGCCAGCCTGAACCCTAGGTGCAGAACGTTGTCGCCCGAAGATGGTCCTCGGGAGGATTTCGCCGCCTTTATAGAGTGGAATCTGGTGAGAAATGGGTCCCCTCTCACGGTCGGCCCAATGGAGGATCTCGCCAGGTCCACTCTGGACCCAGAGCCCAGCCTACAATCTCCCCACGGTACGAGGCATAAGCCCGAGCCCACCGATGACGGAAAGCCAGAGAGCAACCCATCAGACCAGGTGCGAGAGCCGGCGACACTGCCCACCACGAGGGAGCAAAATGTGGAGCGCCAAATGGGTCAAAATGAGGGGGTTTCCAATTCACCTATGCCAGATCCTCTGTTAAGCCCAGGAAGGGCTCCTGATCTTCCGTTAAGCCCAGGACGGGCTTCTGATCCTCCTCTAAGCCCAGGACGGGCTCCTGGTCCTCTGTTAAGCCCAGGAAGGGCTCCTGATCTTCCGTTAAGCCCAGGACGGGCTCCTGATCCTCCTGTAAGCCCAGGACGGGCTCTTGATCCTCCGTTAAGCCCAGGAAGGGCTCCTGATTCCCCGTTAAGCCCAGGACGGGCTCCTGTTCCCCCGTTAAGCCCAGGACGGGCTCCTGATCCTCCTGTAAGCCCAGGACGGGCTCCTGATCCTCCTGTAAGCCCAGGACGGGCTCCTGATTCCCCGTTAAGCCCAGGACGGGCTCCTGATCCTCCATTAAGCCCAGGACGGGCTCCTGATTCCCCGTTAAGCCCAGGACGGGCTCCTGTTCCCCCGTTAAGCCCAGGACGGGCTCCTGTTCCC
This sequence comes from Carassius carassius, assembly GCF_963082965.1. Taxonomy (NCBI): domain Eukaryota; kingdom Metazoa; phylum Chordata; class Actinopteri; order Cypriniformes; family Cyprinidae; genus Carassius; species Carassius carassius. The sequence continues at coordinate 15,162,436 of NC_081774.1, read as the reverse complement.
CCGTTAAGCCCAGGACGGGCTCCTGTTCCCCCGTTAAGCCCAGGACGGGCTCCTGATCTTCCGTTAAGCCCAGGACGGGCTCCTGATCTTCCGTTAAGCCCAGGACGGGCTCCTGATCTTCCGTTAAGCCCAGGACGGGCTCCTGATCCCCCGTTAAGCCCAGGACGGGCTCCTGATCCCCCGTTAAGCCCAGGACGGGCTCCTGATCCCCCGTTAAGCCGAGGACGGGCTCCTGATCCCCCGTTAAGCCCAGGACGGGCTCCTGATCCTCCTTTAAGCCCAGGACGGGCTCCTGAACCCCCGTTAAGCCGAGGACGGGCTCCTGAACCCCCGTTAAGCCGAGGACGGGCTCCTGAACCCCCGTTAAGCCGAGGACGGGCTCCTGAACCCCCGTTAAGCCGAGGACGGGCTCCTGATCCTCCTCTAAGCCCAGGACGGGATCCTGATCCTCTGTTAAGCCCAGGAAGGGCTCCTGATCTTCCGTTAAGCCCAGGACGGGCTCCTGATCCTCCTGTAAGCCCAGGACGGGCTCCTGATCCTCTGTTAAGCCCAGGAAGGGCTCCTGATCTTCCGTTAAGCCCAGGACGGGCTCCTGATCCTCCTGTAAGCCCAGGACGGGCTCTTGATCCTCTGTTAAGCCCAGGACGGGCTCCTGATCTTCCGTTAAGCCCAGGACGGGCTCCTGATCCTCCTTTAAGCCCAGGACGGGCTCCTGATCACCTGTTAAGCCGAGGACGGGCTCCTGATCCTCCTTTAAGCCGAGGACGGGCTCCTGAACCCCCGTTAAGCCGAGGACGGGCTCCTGAACCCCCGTTAAGCCGAGGACGGGCTCCTGAACCCCCGTTAGGCCGAGGACGGGCTCCTGAACCCCCGTTAAGCCGAGGACGGGCTCCTGATCCTCCTCTAAGCCCAGGACGGGATCCTGATCCTCTGTTAAGCCCAGGAAGGGCTCCTGATCTTCCGTTAAGCCCAGGACGGGCTCCTGATCCTCCTGTAAGCCCAGGACGGGCTCCTGATCCTCTGTTAAGCCCAGGAAGGGCTCCTGATCTTCCGTTAAGCCCAGGACGGGCTCCTGATCCTCCTGTAAGCCCAGGACGGGCTCTTGATCCTCTGTTAAGCCCAGGACGGGCTCCTGATCTTCCGTTAAGCCCAGGACGGGCTCCTGATCCTCCTTTAAGCCCAGGACGGGCTCCTGATCACCTGTTAAGCCGAGGACGGGCTCCTGATCCTCCTTTAAGCCGAGGACGGGCTCCTGAACCCCCGTTAAGCCGAGGACGGGCTCCTGAACCCCCGTTAAGCCGAGGACGGGCTCCTGATCCTCCGTTAAGCCCAGGACGGGCTCCTGAACCCCCGTTAAGCCGAGGACGGGCTCCTGATCCTCCTCTAAGCCCAGGACGGGATCCTGATCCTCTGTTAAGCCCAGGAAGGGCTCCTGATCTTCCGTTAAGCCCAGGACGGGCTCCTGATCCTCCTGTAAGCCCAGGACGGGCTCCTGATCCTCTGTTAAGCCCAGGAAGGGCTCCTGATCTTCCGTTAAGCCCAGGACGGGCTCCTGATCCTCCTGTAAGCCCAGGACGGGCTCTTGATCCTCTGTTAAGCCCAGGACGGGCTCCTGATCTTCCGTTAAGCCCAGGACGGGCTCCTGATCCTCCTTTAAGCCCAGGACGGGCTCCTGATCACCTGTTAAGCCGAGGACGGGCTCCTGATCCTCCTTTAAGCCCAGGACGGGCTCCTGAACCCCCGTTAAGCCGAGGACGGGCTCCTGAACCCCCGTTAAGCCCAGGACGGGCTCCTGATCCTCCGTTAAGCCCAGGACGGGCTCCTGATCCTCCGTTAAGCCCAGGACGGGCTCCAGCCCCAGAGCTTACTCCAATGCCTGCTCCTCCAAAATTCCCACCCTCCCACCCACTCCTGCCTCCTCCTCCGCTGTCGTCTGGCTGTCCCTCTGCTCGCCCTCAGCCTACCATCATTGTGGTGCGAGCTCAGCGGGACCGCCATCCTCCAGCGACGCCTTGGTCGGCATCTCCCTCACCTCCGCCTCCAGCCTCTGAGGCCTGGACTCCGCCTCGGCCCGTTGACCCGTCGGCTCCACCATGGCTCCTAGCTCCTTCCTCTCCGCCGTGGCCCAGCAGTCCGCAGGCTCTGCCTGGCTCCCTCATCCCTCCGGCTCCGCCTTGGTCTGGCGTCGTCCATCCTATGCCTCGGGACTCCACTCCTCCGGCTTTGCCTCATCCCTCCGTCCCTCCGGCTCCGTCAGGCTCCTTCATCCCCTCGGCTACACCTCAGTCCTCGGTCACTCTGGCCTCACCGCGGCCTTCCGGATCCACATCGCCGCATCAGTCACCAGAGCCATCAGTTCCGCCTAGGACCTCCGGCTCCTCCCCGTCACCCTGGCTCTTCGGCTCTCCGTCTCCGCCTCGGGCTCCTCCTCCACTTGCTCCGTTGCCGTGGGTCGAGTCCCTGGAGTCGGTGACTATTCCTCCTCCATGGCTCCTTCCACCGTCGGCCCCACCTTGGGCCGTTATGGCTGTGGCCTGGGTCCTGCTGGGTGCCTCCTGCTTCAGATCCTTCCTGTCTCCTCCCTGGCTCCTCCCTCCATCATCTCCTCCCTGGCTCCTTCCTCTGTGGTCCCTGTCTGCTGGCCTCCCTTTGTTGTTTCTACGGTGCAAGGACGCACCTACCGGTAGGGGGGAGTACTGTCACACACCTGGACTCGTTTTGTGTGTTTTTTGTCCCTGTTAATTAAGTACACAAAAGGCATATTTCTCTCAAATATTTTTCACAAATCTGTCTAAATCTGTGTAAGTGAGCACTTATCCATCCACCTCACAGGTGTGGCATATCAAGATGCTGATTAGACAGCATGATTATTGCACAGGTGTCCCTTAGGCTGGCCACAATAAAAGTCCACTCTAAAATGTGTTTTATCACAAAGCAACAGATGTTGCAAGTTTTGAGGGAGCATGCAATTGGCATGTGGACGGCAGGAATGTCCACCAGAGCTGTTGCCCGCGAATTGAATGTTAATTTCTCTACCATAAGCCGTTTCAGAGAATTTGGCAGTACATCCAACCGGCCTCACAACCGCAGACCATGTGTAACCACACCAGCCCAGGACCTCCACATTCAGCATCTTCACCTACAAGATCATCTGAGACCAGCTACCCAGACAGCTGCTGCAACAATCGGTTTGCATAACCAAAGAATTTGCTAATCTGCATGCTCGTTGTCCTCATCCAGTTCTCGATCTGACTGCAGTTAGTCATCATAACCGACTTGAGTAGGCAAATGCTCACATTCGATGGCATCTGGCACTTTGGAGAGGTGTTCTTTTCATGCATGAATCCTGGTTTTCACTGTACAGGGCAGATGGCAGACAGCGTGTATGGTGTCATGTGGGTGAGCGGTTTGCTGATGTCAATGTTGTGGATCGAGTGGCCCATGGTGGTGGTGGGGTTATGGTATGGGCAGGCGTATGTTATAGACAACGAACACAGGAGCATTTTATGGATGACATTTTGAATGCACAGAGATACCGTAACAAGATCCTGACTCCCATTGTTGTGCCATTCATCCATGACCATCACCTGATGTTGTAGCATGATAATGCACGGCCCCATGTTGCAAGGATCTGTACACAGTTCCTGGAAGCTGAAAACATCCCAGTTCTTGCATGGCCAGCATACTCACCGGACATGTCACCCATTGAGGATGTTTGGGATGCTCTGGATCGGCGCATTCGCGTGTTCCAGTTCCTGCCAATATTCAGCAACTTTGCACAGCCAGTGAAGAGGAGTGGACTAACATTCCACAGGCCACAATCAACAACCTGATCCACTCTATGCAAAGGAGATGTGTTGCACTGCGTGAGGCAAATGGTGGACACACCAGATACTGACTGGTTTTCTGACCCCCACAGACCCCCCAAAACAGTAAAACTGCACATTTTAGAGTGGCCTTTTATTGTGGTCAGTCTAAGGCACACTCGTGCAATAATCATGCTGTATAATCAGCATCTTGATATGCCACACCTGTGAGGTGGATGGATTATCTTATTTAAGGAGAAGTGCTCACTAACACAGATTTAGACAGATTTGTGAACAATATGTGAGAAAAATAAGCCTTTTGTGTACATAGAAAAAGTCTTAGATCTTTAAGTTTTTTTTTAATAATGATAGCCTGCTTAAATCATCAGGATTTAGTCAGATTGAAATAACTATTGTTTTTGTGCCTTTTAATGTGTGCTTAAATCAGCTTAAATCAAGGCCATCGGATACATTTTAAATCTGCAAACAATGGGTAAGTACTGTGCGTTATAATTTAAGGTTTATTTTGATAAAAATGTTTACAATTAATTTTCTCTGTTAAATTAAATTCAAGTTTATTTGTATAGCACTTTTCACGATACAAATTGTTGCAAAGCAACTTTACAGAAAATTAAGTTTCTACAATATATTTAGTAGTAGCTTATCAGTGTCAGTTAATGTGCATATGGCAGAAATGTAGGGTGTAATCAAACAAACGATGAACACTATTAATAGCAATTATTATATGTTGCAATCAAACTTATAGCAAAATTTGGTTCTTTATCTGGTTTCAGGGTTAGCATTATCCGAGGTCTACTGAGGGGTTGGCATCATCTCTTCTCAGGTGTTTTGGATTTAGACTGAAGGTTGTGTACATCCTAGATACCATAGGATGTCAATCCCATGGAAGAAACAGAGAAACAACTAGAGACATAATTAGCGTAGCTGCTTTTCCAGTCAAGCAAAATTGATTTGTTTAACCCAAGCTAAAGAATAGTCATGTGCATGGATCAGATATAACTGCAGTCCAAGATTATGAGATGCATTATTTGAATGCTTGGCCAAAGAGATTTGTCTTTAATCTAGATGTAAAGGAATACTCCACCGGTGATTTTTTTTTTGTTTTGTTTTTTTAATAGGCTAATTTTCCAAGTACCCTAGAGTTAAACAGTTGAGTTTGAACGTTTTTGAATCCATTCAGCCGATCTTCAGGTCTGTAGCACTTTTAGCTTAGCTTAGCATAGATCATTATTACGCCGGAATGAGAGTATAGCCATATACTGTTTACTATCTATTGTTTTCTATTGTTTACAATATTTTTTATTTTTTGCCAATTTTGTGCACCTTACTCTTTCATTGTCAATTTCAACCTTTAAAAATGCTGGAATCGCCAACATGAGTAAATAAATAGAAGAAATGCATGGCCTTATTCATAACCTGCATGAAGAAACAAGGAAATATTTTTTTCCCCTCAGGCTACATCTGCATTTTTTTTCTTCTTGTCCATAATCAAGTGGTTGATCAAAGAAGACGCATCTTCCATAAAAACATTTCTACTTTTCAATCCCTTCCCTTTTCATCATTAGACTATTTTTTGTGCTCTCGCATTCCAAAGAAGACATCTTACTCTACCAAGTATTGAGAATGACTTACCTTCAGTTTTAAAACCTGTTGATGCACTTAGAAATGTCAAGTAGATTCTAAATGTCAAGTTCTAATTCTTATTGTAATGAGCCAGATAACACTGAACTCTAATTGTGCCATATAAAGTCATATCCTTAATACAATAAAACAGGGATGATTTTAGCTTTTGACAGGTCTTGCTCCAGAAAGGTCATACGTAATTGTTTCTTATCGACAGATATTTGAATTGACCCTCTGCTAAGGTATTGATTATGGCTGCTGTCTTGATACGTAAATGAATAGTTTTCTAATGAACAAAAGCAATATACCCAATGTATATTCATATGGACATTGTGATATGTTTCTGCTACACAGGTCTCTCCTTAATGTTAGAAGATTACATAATAAAGTTAATTTACATATTTGCAAATATTTTTTTGTTTGTTTGTTTGTTTTAAGCCTTATAACTTAAAGAAGTAGTTCACCCCAAAATAAATTTCACTGCGTGTTTTGTTTAGTTTTTTTGTGCAGTGAACACAAGCTTGCAAAAGTTCTTTGCTCTTTGAGCATCAGCATCAGCAGTAGCAGCAGAACAGTGTAAAAAAAACAGTGCTGAATTTCCAACCAGACACTTGACAGCATCCTTGCCTGCCAAATGATTTATCCTTCATAAAACTCATAGATGCAGACTTAGACTTCAAAGGGTTGAAAAAAAGGGTTGAACCAAATTTTTTATTTTTATTTTTTTTTACATACAGTCAAGGGCCATTGTAGAGACTCAGAAAGAAATCCCTTCTGTTCAATTCCAAATCACACCAAAAGCACATCAAACATGTATACTCCAGCTGAGTCAGGCACTACTTCAAAAAAGAATGAAAAATCAAGCACAACAGCATGTCTGTTCTGAGATGAAATGTTTTCTGCAGGAGAAGCATAGGCTGTGTGCAGTCTCAAGAGGTCTTTACTGATTGCTGACCTTCACCAGAATACTGAGAAAGACATTTCACGCCTCTCTAATTAGAGGTACCGTTTTACACTGGTTACCCTGCGATGCCAACCTATGAATCACTTTCAAAATTAATACTTGAGCAAATGTTCAAAAGCAATAGTTTTACTGAGGTAACTATGGAACAAAAAAATTATGCAATTAAAAAAAAAAAATATATATATATATATATATTAGGGGTGTAACGTTACGCAAAAATTACGGTTCGGTACGTACCTTGGTTTTAAAGTCACGGTTCGGTTCATTTTCGGTACAGTAAGGGAAAGAAATGCAAACATTAAACTGCAGGTTGTTTGTTACTATACACTTTAAAAAAAAATACTTTTTAATAAAATATATATAAAATAAAAATAGAATAAGAAATAAAATACTGCTGCAAAGTTCTCCACTAAATAAAATACTCTGTCTCAAACCAATATCATATAATAAAATATAATGAAAAATATAAATAAATAACTATGATTACAGTGCAGCATTACCAATCCCAGCTTGTAGGCCTGCTTCAGAACCGTGCCGTGCCTGCAGCTGTACTTAGGTGACATAGAGGGAGACCGCCGACAGACCAGGCTCTTGTCTTCATGACAACAATATCTATACTTTATTTATTAACCTTTATTTTACCAGGAAGTCTCATTGAGATCAAAAATCTCTTTTACAAGAGAGACCTGGCCAAGGTAGCAGCCATACATAAACAACATATTAAAATGCTACATATTTCATTCCGTCATTCGGTACACACGTGCACCGTACCGAAAGCCCTGTACCGAAACGGTCCGGTACGAATACACGTACCGTTACACCCCTAATATATATACTTTATTATTATGAGAGAAAAAAGAAAAAAATACATTTTTTTTTTCTTTTGTATTTTTTATTTTTTAATCCAATATGGCAATAAATGTAGAGTGTCGAGTTTGTCTAATAATTTGTATTTTTTTATTCCGAATTGCAAGAGAAGTTGTAGAATTGCGAGATAAGCCGCAATTACGTTATTATTATTATTATTATAAATATTATATTTATCTGACCATTTTCATTTTGGGAAACTTTTACTTCACTAGTCAAAAGCCTCTTCACTGTGTCTCATGAAAAACGTTGTTCCTTGTTATTTCAAACTGAATCAATCGAAACACACTCGGAGATGTGATAAAAGTCCACTTTGTCACCGAGTTCTTATGAAATTATTATTTTCAGTGAACCTATTAAATCAGTTCACAAATCACACTGATTGAGTCATTTACAAATTGGACTGATCCAGGTATTCTTGAGTGAATAACTTACTCATTCAGTAATCCAGATCCTAGTTTAGTTCACTGAATTGGTCAAATCTGATTCAAAATGAGCAAAGAACCAGAAGGGATATGATCCCAAGATCTTGAGTGTACAGGGAAGTTAAATAATGCCTTGAAAAGTAAGTAAAAAAAATGGAAACATAAGTATTTTAAAGTGTTTTGACTTGGTTGCACACACATTTGAATGATCAGTAACTTCATATGATATTGAAAGTTTAATCGTTGGTTGATTTAAGTGCATGACAATTTTGTTAGTAAAATAAAACATTTGGTTATTCACAGATCATGCATATTTAATGTCTGCATCCACTCATGTTCTGTACTCAATATATAATGCTAAATTACCCTTTTTGTCTTCCATATGAGAAAGACCATCATACTGGTTTGGATCATCAGGAGGGTGAGAAAATAATGATACAATCTTCATTTTTGTGTGAACTATTCCTTTAAGTAATATATAGGTCATTGTTAATAAAAATGAGAGACATTTGTCTTGCATCGCGTTGGTGTTTCAGAGGCTATATTTTCTTTCCCTCCTCCATAACAAGGCCCCAATTCCCTTTTCCACACTACAAATACATTGTTTTCTGCAAGTCCTATGAATTCTAAGGAAACAGTTCTGTCTCTGCTGAATCACACTCACATTCATTGCTCTAAATATGTCACTAAAAAGTTTCTTTCCCAACCAGCCGGGATTCAGAGGTAAGCCTCTCTTCTTGTCGCACTCCCTCTTCTCTCAGAGAAAAAGGCGGTCTGGAAGTGTTCTCAATATTCCGACACATCTTGAGTCTGCATGAGGAGAGGACAGTTTTAAATATGGTGATAAATGTCTTTTTTGTACTGTCTGAGGAGAGGCTATCAAACACAGAGCTGCTCTGAATACACGGCAACAGTTTGCCATATATATATATATATATATACACATACGTATATATAAATATCTGGAGCTGTAAGAAACTTTGATGCAATATGAACTGCTGGAGTTGACACCATCCTTTGTGTGAATGTAATTCCTGCAGATAACACAATTAAGGTATTTTTACAACCGTGGGTTTGATGGAAGGGTGTTGATTGAGCACAATTCACATCATTGCCACCTTCATCCAAATATTCATATAAGGACATCTGTTAATAGCGCCTCATGTGAAACATCAAAAGCTTAATCATGTTCTTGACAAGTGAGTTAAATTTTATTACCAGTTTAATTTGTAAGACTGTTGATGTCACAATGATCTGCCAGCTCAGATCATCAGACGAATTAATGAAATTTCCAACCAGGAATGGATGTTTGGATTCCCGAGGAAGGTTTTATGTGATTTCTTTCTAAGAACTAATTTTAACTTTAAAAATGTCATGTCTTTATTTTTTTACATTTTTTAAAATGTGAGCAGCTCTGTTTAACTGAAGATACTAAGTTCCTCTTCTCAACTAAGTACAGTATGTAACTGAGATATTGGATTTATGATACAAGTTGTTATATTTTTAAATTATAACTGAGGTTTATGCACAAAAAGTCACAATCAATCAACGAAAAACTGAAGATATGTTCTGTTCACACTGGCTACTTTTGTTCTTCATAAAAAAAATATTTTAAAATGGACGAGACACTGTAAATCTAAACATGTATTTCTACACAGATGCTGTCACATTCTAGTATCTTTATTTGCAGAGAGAAACACACAAAATGCACACAACGATTGACAGAAAGGCATCATAGAGGATTTGGAAGAAGATATTGTGGGAACATTTTACTGGAAATTGTTCTTCATTATACCTGTTTTCTATTTCTATTTAGTGATGTACTTCTTTATGTATCTATTAAAATTCAGTGTCATTTGTGACTTACTAATGTGTTAAGTTAATAATTGTTGCTACGAAACTTCCATTTTTAAGGTCTTTCACTGATGAATCTCTCCATGATTGTCAAAAACTGTTTACTGGCAGGCATGATTATTTGATACACGTGTCTCATCAAAGGGAGTTGAAGACATAATGATGACGATGAGTCCATATTTATTATTTATTGTTTTTAGTTTAAGACTGGACCAACGCTATAATAGCCTTCCCATTCCATTATAATGGTCGAAAACATTTTGGTTTGGTGCTAATGAACTGGTAAGAGTTGTACGAATGGGCCATAAGGGTTGAAAAAAGGTTGAGAAACACTGCTTTATTATAGTCAGACCTTATCATTCCCTCACAGCTCTATTACTGTAGTAAATCACTGTACCATGCTGCAACAAAAATGTACTCAATAGCAGCAAACAATGTATGTCTGCTTCATTGTAACAGAACAAAAGAATTTTTCTTAACCTGACAAAAGGGATCACTTGTTAGTGTTGAAAAGCAGACCATGTTTTATTTATTTATTTTGTATTTTACCTTCATACAGTGATACCTTTTTGATACGTTCTCTCCTGCTGAGTGAGTATTATTTCGCTTTATAAAAAGAACCAATCGGACGGAGAGAGCAGATAGGCAGCTTTGTTTTGAACCCTCTGTTCTTTACTGAAATTAATATTGATTCTTGTATCATAGCGCAGTTTCATTTAAGTGATGGAAGCGTAATACTCCATCTCCAGCAAGTTGCTGCCAAACACTATAGTGTGTGATTCATATGCTCTTACCCCTAGTTAGGATATTGACAATAAAAATGAATTTCTCAGTAATTGGAGGCGCGCAGTCTTGTCTTCATGCATTTGCTGGAGAAATGCACTGCTGCATAACACTAGAATTATTTCACATCATTGTAAAATGATAGGTGTGTGTATTCCTGGTAGATGCTTTCAGAGAATTGTTGCGGTAAAAAGTAAGTGAACCATTTTACCTGATTTTCACATGCATTGGTCATAAAATTGGATATTAGTCACAATGATACACAAACATACAATGTGAGTAAATCCTAAGACTATTGGCTTCTTCAACAGATAACTGGAGTCAGGAGTCCCGTCAATAAGATTGGAGATTTTAGTTCCTTGGCTAGAACAAAAGAGTGCTCAGATCACTTCAGATTAAAGAATATCTAAATGACTTGATGTTCATCAGTTCAGTGTAAGGCAAATCATCTATAAATAAACAATGTTCAGCACTGCTGCCAGTTTATGTCCTGCCATTATGACTGAAAGATTACAGTGCAGAGTCACTTAGAGTTTAGACATCTCTGTTGATGCTAAAGAATAGTGTTAAAAGAACAAAATCACTGAGAAAGCCACTGCAGTTGGATGATTATACAATGATACTTTGCTCTGGACAGATAAAAACAAAGTTGAGTTGAATGGGAAAATACACAAAATGCTACGCATTGGCTCAGTTTTACTGCCTTGTGGTCTGGACAGCTGGATCTCAAGTTTATTGGGTAAATCAAGTTTATTTGAGGGAGAATGTAAGGCTATTTGTCCTCTAATTGAAGCTCAACAGAAGTTGAGGTGATGCAACAGGAGAATGACTCAAATAATGGCTTAAATCAACAACAGAACATCTTCAGTACAGACTGAGATGCTTTTGCACGACCTCAAGAGATCAATATTTACCAGACAAGCCAAGAATACTGCTGAAATGCAATAGTTATGGATGGTGTAAAATTGTTCTGATCCACAATTATAGGAAACATTCAGTGGAGGACATTGCTGCCAAACTAGTCAACCAGTCCATTAAATCCAAAGGGTCAATTTTTTTTTATTGTATACTGTGAAGGCTGACAATGAATGTTTAGTAAAAACATAAAAATATGTGTGCATGTGTCACACACCTGGACTTATTTTGTGTGTTTTTTCCCCTGTGACCCAGTTTCTGTCTTCCGTGTGTGGTTTTGATTAGTTCCCAGGTGTGTCTAGTCATTTCCCCATGTGTTCCATGTCCCTGTTAATTTAGTCATGCCATCCACCTGTGTTTCCCCAATTATCCCTTCTATAAAAGCCTTGTCCTTTCAATTCTGTTTTGTCGGGTCTACTCGTCTAAATGTCAACTTGTCTACTTGTCACCTGTTACTTGCCACTTGCCTCTTGCCACCTGTTATTTACGACTTACCTTGTTTATGTTTTATTTAATAAATCCTAGTTTCGTTTATCCCTCGGCTCCGTGTTCCTTCCAGCAGCATAAGCCGTGACAGAAGACCCGACCTGAAAAAGTTAAAAACTGCGTGTTTTCCCTCCGTTTTGTTTTCCGTTTTTTTTCAGTCTTTTTTCTTTCCGTAGTGTTTCATGGATCCCCTCTATCGCCCCGAATACCTCCTCCTCCTGCTGGAGCAGGAGGGACTGTCTCTCGAGGACCATACCAGACGGTTTCTCTGGCTAGCTAATGCCACCAGCTACCCGGACCACGCGCTCTGCACCTTTTATCACGCCAGCCTGAACCCTAGGTGCATAGCGTTGTCGCCCGAAGATGGTCCTCGGGAGGATTTCGCCGCATTTATAGAGTGGAATCTGGTGAGAAATGGGTCCCCTCTCACGGTCGGCCCAATGGAGGATCTCGCCAGGTCCACTCTGGACCCAGAGCCCAGTCTACAATCTCCCCACGGTACGAGGCATAAGCCCGAGCCCACCGATGACGGAGAGCCAGAGAGCATCCCGTCAGACCAGGTGCGAGAGCCGGCGACACTGCCCACCACGAGGGAGCAAAATATGGAGCGCCAAATGGGTCAAAATGAGGGGGGTTCCAATTCACCTATGCCAGATCCTCTGTTAAGCCCAGGAAGGGCTCCTGATCTTCCGTTAAGCCCAGGACGGGCTCCTGATCCTCCTGTAAGCCCAGGACGGGCTCCTGATCCCCCGTTAAGCCCAGGACGGGCTCCTGTTCCCCCGTTAAGCCCAGGACGGGCTCCTGTTCCCCCGTTAAGCCCAGGACGGGCTCCTGTTCCCCCGTTAAGCCCAGGACGGGCTCCTGTTCCCCCGTTAAGCCCAGGACGGGCTCCTGTTCCCCCGTTAAGCCCAGGACGGGCTCCTGTTCCCCCGTTAAGCCCAGGACGGGCTCCTGTTCCCCCGTTAAGCCCAGGACGGGCTCCTGATCCTCCTGTAAGCCCAGGACGGGCTCCTGTTCCCCCGTTAAGCCCAGGACGGGCTCCTGTTCCCCCGTTAAGCCCAGGACGGGCTCCTGTTCCCCCGTTAAGCCCAGGACGGGCTCCTGATCCTCCGTTAAGCCCAGGACGGGCTCCTGATCCTCCGTTAAGCCCAGGACGGGCTCCTGAACCCCCGTTAAGCCCAGGACGGGCTCCTGAACCCCCGTTAAGCCCAGGACGGGCTCCTGATCCTCCGTTAAGCCCAGGACGGGCTCCTGATCCTCCGTTAAGCCCAGGACGGGCTCCTGATCCTCCGTTAAGCCCAGGACGGGCTCCTGATCCTCCGTTAAGCCCAGGACGGGCTCCTGATCCTCCGTTAAGCCCAGGACGGGCTCCTGATCCTCCGTTAAGCCCAGGACGGGCTCCTGATCCTCCGTTAAGCCCAGGACGGGCTCCTGATCCTCCGTTAAGCCCAGGACGGGCTCCAGCCCCAGAGCTTACTCCAATGCCTGCTCCTCCAAAATTCCCACCCTCCCACCCACTCCTGCCTCCTCCTCCGCTGTCGTCTGGCTGCCCCTCTGCTCGCCCTCAGCCTACCATCATTGTGGTGCGAGCTCAGCGGGACCGCCATCCTCCAGCGACGCCTTGGTCGGCGTCTCCCTCACATCCGCCTCCAGCCTCTGAGGCCTGGACTCCGCCTCGGCCCGTTGACCCGTCGGCTCCACCATGGCTCCTAGCTCCTTCCTCTCCGCCGTGGCCCGGCAGTCCGCAGGCTCTGCCTGGCTCCCTCGTCCCTCCGGCTCCGCCTTGGTCTGGCGTCGTCCATCCTATGCCTCGGGACTCCACTCCTCCGGCTTCGCCTCATCCCTCCGTCCCTCCGGCTCCGTCAGGCTCCTTCATCCCTTCGGCTACACCTCAGTTCTCGGTCACTTTGGCCTCACCGCGGCCTTCCGGATCCACATCGGATCCACGCCCTTAAGCCCGAGGGATCTGGTCAGTCACCAGAGCCATCTGTTCCGCCTAGGACCACCGGCTCCTCCCCGTCACCCTGGCTCTTCGGCTCTCCGTCTCCGCCTCGGGCTCCTCCTCCACTTGCTCCGTTGCCGTGGGTCGAGTCCCTGGAGTCAGTGACCATTCCTCCACCATGGCTCCTTCCACCGTCGGCCCCACCTTGGGCCGTTATGGCTGTGGCCTGGGTCCTGCTGGGTACCTCCTGCTTCACATCCTTCCTGTCTCCTCCCTGGCTCCTCCCTCCGTCATCTCCTCCCTGGCTCCTTCCTCTGTGGTCCCTGTCTGCTGGCCCCCTCCTGGGAGGCTGTCCTCCACCGGAACCACCTCCCAAGTTCCCACCCACGCCTCCCTTTGTTGTTTCTACGGTGCGAGGACGCACCTACCGGGAGGGGGGAGTACTGTCACACACCTGGACTTATTTTGTGTGTTTTTTTCCCCTGTGACCCAGTTTCTGTCTTCCGTGTGTGGTTTTGATTAGTTCCCAGGTGTGTCTAGTCATTTCCCCATGTGTTCCATGTCCCTGTTAATTTAGTCATGCCATCCACCTGTGTTTCCCCAATTATCCCTTCTATAAAAGCCTTGTCCTTTCAGTTCTGTTTTGTCGGGTCTACTCGTCTAAACGTCTCATTGTCACCTGTTACTTGCCTCTTGCCACCTGTTATTTACGACTTACCTTGTTTATGTTTTATTTAATAAATCCTAGTTTCGTTTATCCCTCGGCTCCGTGTTCCTTCCAGCAGCATAAGCCGTGACAGCATGTATTCAATTTATTTTTAACATAAGTGTGGGTGCTGCCTTTTTTAACATGAATGCGTGAGTATTCTGGTGTCAGCTGCTTCCAGTTCCTTTTAGCTCTACAAAAACAGTCCATTATGCAGCTTGATGTCACAAACTGGTATTTGTTATGATTTTATTTGCTTTATACAGTCTTTGTTACTTTTATACATATAGTGCCAAATGCATTCAAAACAAGTGTTACTTGCAGTAAGATGCAAGCCTGCAGTTTAAAACGATGTTGTGTGTTTTCCCCCAGAGGGCATCAACACACCTAAAAAAAATTAAAAATAAAATGCATGATTAAACAGCAAAAGCACTCCATGTCCTATAGTTTGGCACTTTATATGAGGTTAGAAGGGTAAAATGGACCAGTGGACTCATCACCATCACAAAATCAGGCCATTTTCCTTTAATAGGGAGAAAGTGTTTGGGGAAGCTGGTCACAGCATAAAATTATTCCATGCAATTGACAATTTTTCCTTTTAAAGAGGGCAGCATGTCTGGCCGGATGCCAGTATGTGCTTAAAGGGGCAGTTCACCCAAAAATTTTAATTCTATGATTGTTTAATCAGCCTCACTCTATGAGGCTTGGTTTACTCAGCCTCTAGTATAGAACACAGAAGTTGTTTTTCCCCCTCCTTTTTCCTCTCTCTCCATAACATTTTGGACTCCACTGACTTTTAAAAAACGCTGAACGAGTTTGCAATTTAAATTTTTTTGGTAAACTATCCCAAGGAGTCAGTCTTTGATGCACATGTTTTCTTTACACATAAAAAATATTTTCGTAGCTTCATAAAATTATAGTTGAACCACATGAGGGTAAGTAAATGAGAGAATTTTTTTTTGGGGGGGGGGGGGGTGAACTATCCCTTTAAGCAATATGTTGAGGAAGGAAATAAACAGCATCTGCAAACGTAAACCTCAAATGCATTTCTTTTAGGTAGAGCAGACTCCAGATTGGGCAACAAAACCCTCCGATTTTACCATATGCACACAACCTCACTCTAAAGAGAGCGCAGTAGGTTATTAGAGATTAGACTGGTCATGCGCGAGTAATCCCAAACCATATCCTTTAAGGCTAGAGGACCCGTCGCTATTCTTTGCTATTTTTATATTCAGAATATGTCAGCATGTTTGCTGCTCACATGCAAATGCAAAGAATCATGAAAACAATATTTCTGCTGCAGAAAAGATTCATATTTAGCATTTGATTATGAGACGGCATTAGCATATTGAAGAGGCTAGCACATTTATGCTTGCACATGAGAAGCCAAATATATTGCTTAATAATACCAAAGCTCAGAATACTCCGTCCACTTCCCCTGGGAGTCCTTTTCATTTCTCTGCCAGCTTTTTAATCACCTCTTTCCCCTAATCAAGTTCCTTTCCATCAATCTCAGCGGCGCTATTCTTCATCTCCACCAGAGCCCACCGAACCAGCAACCCTCCTCGCTCGCTAGATTTATGGACCATTCAGTGGAGAAACCAAGCCCCCCAAAGCCATGGTGGCCATGACAACAGTAACAGGAGATGACAAAGTGGTCTTTGTCTGAAAGGTTGAGGTCAAGGTTCTCATTTCGCTTCAGTGGTAGAAAGTCTGTGATTGTCATGGTCAATATTCCCTAGGTCTGGTAAAAAAAAAACGGATAATGTCAGTCGTAAATAGACATGCCGTTGTACATCAATCTCTGTGATTTAACATCTTGTGTCAATCATAGCGTCTCAAGCATCAGCAACCAAGCTCTCACAGAAGAAAAAACTCATTTTATCAGTATTTAGGGATTTTTCTAACTTCTTTAAGTATCGGTATTCCCTTGATGTTAAGTTCCTGTCATAACAGTAATTTTCAGGAGCCTGGGCTATTTTAGAAGATATAACAAGACACTCTGTCACTGCTAAGGGTCTTATATGCCTTTGAGAGAGACTTAGTTGAGTCAACAAACCAATTAAAATCTTCTTGCCGTGATGGTTTGACAGGATTCTTATCTACCACTCAGCTTCTTCACACAATGATGTCCTTGGAAAGAATGTGTAACACCACTGACTTACACCAGTGCACGTCAATCTGTCTCATGTCTGATGTGTGGGAGCTGTAAACTGGTTCTCTCTTCCACTTCCCCACTGTGAGTGTGGCCCATTTCTTACTGTCATCATCACTAGGCTGTTTCCTCTCAGAATGCTGCCACTCACCTTGCTCTTAACCCTGTATCTCCTTCCATTTTAGTCTGCCATTAGCACTAGAGAAATGCACATTCATCTTAATTTACACACCTCTATAAAGGAGACTAATCACATTGTTGCAATTATGTGTGCCCCTTGCATATATTGTGCCATTTAAATGAAATAAATTTAAGGAAATCAGGTATAAATGGCTAAACATCCGGTTCCACAGAGGCAGAAATGCCCAGGGTTCACTCCAAAGATGTTATTGTTCAGGTATAACTGCAGCTGGAACTAGCTTCAAGCAGCTGTCACTTGTATTAAGACAGAGAGTGAGAGTAAGTAAGGGGGAGAGAGAGAGAGTATGTGTGTATCATCTATCTATCTATCTATCTATCTATCTATCTATCTATCTATCTATCTATCTATATTTATTTATTTATATATAAAAGAATAATAATCATCTTTGCCATCACTAAACACGTTTTGAGTTAGTTAGTCTAATATACTATTTTACATTAGTAGTGGTAGTAGTAGTAGTAGCAGTATCTTTTAATTATTAGTATTATTAATAATAATGATATTTATTTATATATTTTTGTTAAATAAATGCAGCCGTGGTAAGTATAAGAGCATTTTTTTACATGCCAAATTCTTGAATGGTAGCATATACACTATAGAAATGTATTATTTCTACTACAAGTTTGCAAAAATGAAAGAATAAAAATAAGTCGAATAAAAAGTTAAATCAAATAATTAATGTTTAATTTTATTTAATAAAATGTTTTGTTGGATGTGTTCATCTCTACATCCATCTATCTTTCCAGGGACATACAATACAGCTAGATCAGATGGTGTCTCTCTCCAAGAGATATCATCCACATTCTGCACACATGAGCGGGTCTCCCTCCATACCGCTGCTCTGGAGCCTGAAATTGCTCATTCCCTCAGGCAGCCCCTGCAGACCAGCACATGCTGACTGCTATCGAACAGTACAGGGTATAGTTCTATTTACAATTTTTTATCATCCAGCACGACATATTAAGGTTCCTCCATCAGATACAGAGAAAATCTCAAGCAGAACCATAGGATCCACCATATAATTGCTTTGTAATTAATGGGATCTCTTTCTCCAGAGCTCCTCTCCTCTCACATGGGTCGCTCGAGTTCAGTCTGCTGTTGACTGGCATTGAGTCATATTATTTCTTTCTTCAGGAGCCTTTAAAATTGCTTGTTACCAGCCTCACACTTCCAGGTATTTCTGAAAAGCAGAGTGTGTTGATTCTGTCGGCACACCTTCTGCTGAAATCACCATCTGGACTACCTGACATTCCTCTCAGCCATTATGCAATGCTTCAGAATCACTGGTGCTAATTTATTTTGACCCTTAAGCTCTCACACTGGGGTTTCATGGTAGTGATTCTGAAAAACAGGTGCACCGATGATGAGAGTCACACTGCCCTTGCACACAGAATAATACAACATACTTCATACACAATCACAATCAGCTCATCTAACCTCATTTCAAAAGCATGGCAAGACTTTTGTCTTCACGTGCCCAAATCGGTTCAAAGGTTTATGTGAAAGCAAATATATACAGATTGCTAACAATTCTAATAAGATAACAGTTTATTATTATATTTTTTTCCTATCTCTTTGGAGTGTAACAAGCTCTTGGTGCATAAAGAAGATCTGTAAAGTTGCAAAGACTAAAGTCTCAAATCCAAAGAGATATTCTTTATCAAAGTTAAGACTTGTCCACGTCCCCCCTAAAACGGTTCATTTAAACACGCCCACACATATTTATGTCACTACTTTAGAAGATTTGCATAACTCCTCCCAAATTTTCACACAAAGAAAGAAGGCATACCTAACAACTGCCTTGTTTGTAATGGGTTTTATTGTTTTTGTCCTGACATGCCGGTGTTCTAACCAGGACATGCCATAACAGTGTATTTTGAGGGGCGTAACATTTCCATCAGACGGTTGAAACATTTGTCCAATCACAATGCACTGGATAGCTGGCCAATCAGAGCACACCTCGCTTTTCAGAACAACAAGCCTTTTTAAAATTTCTTTAAAAATTTACATTTCAATATAAAAAAAAAAAATATATATATATATAAAAAATATATAATAATAATAATAATATTACTCTCAAGAGTATTTTATTTAAAATGAATTACATTTAAAAGTTTAATACTCTCAAGAGTATTTTATTTAAAATTAATTACATTTAAAAGTTTAATACTCTCAAGAGTATTTTATTTAAAATGAATCACATTTAAAAGTTGTCATTTATAATCTTCCAGCGTTTGACAGGCTACATTGGTTAGTATTTAAACAATGCTGTAATGCATCCCTACTGCAGTACTCAAGAGAATTCACCCATTAAACAAATATATAAATACGTGAAAATAAATAAAAACCCTCCCCTGCTGAGTTTGTTTGGCACTTTTAAAACAATCTTCTGCACTCACCTTTAGTAAATTCTCCCCTGGCTCTGAGAAGACCCAACAGGGCTAAATGGTTAAATAAACAATTATTTGATGTAGTAATTTGTTTTACCATGTTTCTTTACAGGAATGCATAATACAGAATGAACATTTTTGTTGCTGCTGTCTGTAAGAACACTATGATGACGGAGAGATTAATTCTGTTGTGTGCAAAACGTTAATTTGAGCTAATGGCTTTTGGGACGATGTTAACTGTCACCAACAACACAGCTGATTTAACCTTGTGATAATTATAAATCCACTTTTTTGACCTTCATGTTCATTTAGGCTAGAGTATAAATTAAATCAGCCATGTCTGGCATCATTCCCTCTCTATTGCAGGAATAACACAGTCTACGGCTAAAATTATTTTGCAAGACAATGTTAACAATATTATTCAATTATCTTTCCATTGCTTGCTTTAAGCTATGTGCCTTTCAAAAACTAAAGCAACAAAGTCTTCAAGCCTCAGAAACATTTAGCCATCTTAACAAGCATGTCCAGATGAAGTTGAACGCTAAATTATTGCACGTTAAGCTGTCTGACCCATTTCTAAAGCAATGGTTTCATGTGTTGAAGTGCCAGTCACTGTATAATTATGGCATTTGTTTATCAAATATGACAGGCAAAAGAGAAACCACATCAAGGTCTTTGTTAGGCTGAGATAGCTGTTATTAACCATGATAAATTTAGTGCTGTGTACCCAACTCTGGGGTTATTGAAGGATAGGGATTATCAAGGTTAAAATTAGCGGTTTAGAATACAATGCATTTTAAAAGGGCACTTTCATTTACTCACACCCATGCACACACACTACTCTTCACGCACGCACACAAATCTTTGCAGTGTTTTTATTTAATGTATTACCTTTTGTCTTGATAAATGGGCAGCGCAAAACAATATAGCTAACATAACTATACTGTAGATAATATAGCCCTGCAAATGCTCTGCACACTGGTACAGTATATCATATTGTTATGTTCTAATTAATTTAATTTAGGCATTTTTTTTTTCTTTCTAGTGTTTTCAGAAAGAAGTAGGACAGAAAACTGCCACAACAACTCTATTTGAACTTAATGCACACAGTAAGTACCTCGTTGCTCAGTTATTTGAAAAAGAAAAAAACAAAAAACACACAGATGTAAAAATAAATAAATAAATAAAAATGCAGAATGTGCAATGAATCGGGATTTAGTGCTTTGTGAATTTATGTTGTAAATATTTGAGTTGTAAAAAGAAAGATGGACAGATGTTTTGGCTATAAATGAATACATAAATTAATCTGGCTGATGCCAGAGGCACAGGCTCCCATCAGAAAATTGTCAGTACAGTATATAGAGAGTACAGAGTCATTCACGAGCTGTAGTCTTTGTGTAATGTGAGAAACAAAATAAAACTGAATCTCAAAAGTTTTCAGACCTTTGTGCATACCCTTTTGACAAAAAAAGCATAATTCTTTCTTGATTCTGCCATTGTTTTGATTCTAAATAGCTGATAGAACATGGCATGACTGCTGAAATGTTGTCAGGAAAACTGATTGGTATGGTTATGTTCATTGACATAAGTTTTGATCCGTAACATTTTCCCATCCATGATAGTGAGCAAACAGACTTTTCATTTTGGGGATAACACCCTTTAAGAGCAAAGAAATGATGCAAATGTTGCACATCTACTGCCATCCGTGATTCACAGATTTACTCTGATGGTTAAACAGAGCTGCAGATATGGAAAAGGAGGGAGGTACATAGAGAGAGAAAGAGAGAGAGAGAGAGAGAGAGATGAAGGAAGAAAGAGTCATAACACTGAGTGGATCACAACACTAAAGAGCAACTGGAGCATGGCAGAGTGCAGAAGGCTGTGCTCCCTCTCTGCCACGTTATTCCTTATCAGCCTCCTCATCATATTCTGCCACGGGTGGACACAGTTCTCCAGTGAGCTGTGAGCTTGATAAACACAAGTGAGGACATAACCTTTCATGGACAGAGTGACAGTAGAGAGAAAATTCCTCAAGTGTCTGTGTCCCTGGAGCTGCACTCCTCGTTTTATGCTGTTATTCCACTCCTTGCAGCTGGAGGCACTGCAGGTAAGACATGCTTTGGGAATTCTGACTAAGCACATCACTGAAAATTATATGGCTAATATTTATCTTTTCAAAAACCCCTTTGGTATGATTTTATAATTTAGTCACTGGAAGTATCAAGGGATAAAAGAAATCGCAGAAAAGTTGTTTAATTACTTTCCTGTCATATCCATTCGGGACCTGTGCCAGCTGAATTGCAGTAGAAATTGGAGCCCTGTGGTTGACAGCAGGCGATTAAAAACATCTTGACTCAATTCATATCACTGCTAACTATGAGTTAAGGATCGGATGTGGCTCTCAAAGTAATGTGGTCACAGATATGTGACCCTGGACCACAAAACCAGTCATAAGTAGCACGGGTATATTTGTAGCAATAGCCAAGAACACACTGTATAATTATCGATTTTTCTTTTATGTCAAAAATCATTAGGACATTATGTAAAGATCATGTTCCATGATGATATTTTGTTAATTTCTTACCGTAAATATATCAAGAGCTAATTTGAGATTAGTAATATGTATGGCTAAGAACTTCATTTGAACAACATTGAAGGCAATTTTCTCAATAGATTTGCACCTTCAGATCCCAGATTTTCAAATAGTTGTTTCTCTGCCTATATTTTGTCCTATCCTAGCAAAATCCATAGATCAATGGAAAGCTTATCTATTCTGCTTTGAGATGATGTGTAAATCTTAATTTAAAAAATGTACCCTTATGACTGGTTTTGTGGTCTAGGGTCACAAATATTATGGTAATATTTGCTTTTAGAAGTTGATGCTTGAGCCTAAACCTTGTTTTGAGAACATCGTAGCAGTTGTCTGAGAACTTAAGAAGTTTCTGATGAAACTTTATTTCTGGTGCAATTGTTGCTGCATCCAATTGTTGCATGTTGTTTGCCAGTATCCATTATTAGGTAAATTTCCCTTTGAGGCCATCTGTCAAGCAAACACTTTGTGTGTGTGTTTGTGTGCGCACGCTTGTGTGTGTTCTTGAGTGTGAGTGTTCATGCCACATGTGCACATGCATATCATGGCTCATTAGTTGTGAGCATTCACAAACAGTCAAAATACAACACAAGCCGACTGCCAATATGGCTTCTGTTGCTCAGGTGTGAAGTGAATTTAGGTTGATGATACAGGAGTTGGGTCTCCGCCAAGCAATATGGCATTGTGCAGCTGTGTTCAATTTAGAGGCAATGTCTTTGAAAGAGTGAGTACCCAAAGCAGCCCCCGGCTCAACTTCTGCCTCAGACGATACAATCTGCTGCCATCTTCATTCGGTCGAGCACAGACTGTCCAGCCATATTGTTAAATTTATCAGATAAACCACAGAAATAACATGTTGTCAAATATACACTGAGACACTGGATTTGGTCAAATAAATTCAGCCCTTTGATATTGTGATTGTGACTGGCACAAATGAAATGAGATCGTTCACAGACATAGGCAACGAGATGTTGGGTGAGGGATCTGTGATTTTGTTTGTTAAATTTAATGAACAATTATATCTGATTGGTCCAAATGCTACACTAGATTTCCACCTACCTTTAATTATTTTTTTCTGGACAAATAAAAATATTTAAAGCCATTTTTCTAAGTTTCACTCTCCAGTGATTTGTATGTTGACTATGATAGATAGATAGATAGATAGATAGATAGATAGATAGATAGATAGATAGATAGATAGATAGATAGATAGATAGATAGATAGATAGATAGATAGATAGATAGGAAAGAAAGAGACTGTTTATCTTTACAAGGTACTTTTTAGAGAGAGTCAGGTTAAGTGCTACTTATTTATCAATTCCATACAAAGACCAATGATCTCTTATCACACATCATTCATTACCCTTGTTGTCTCATTACATTTGGAGGTTGTGCCACTATGAGGCATTGTGCCGAGAGGAAATGGGAACGTATTAAACGGTACTGTCAGCACACTCTATCTACCCAGTCTGAATGATATGAATAGTGCTTTGGGCATCCAAGTGGATCATATTTTTAATAAGCAAACAATGTGGTTTTCTGTTTTCACCAAAACACTGTCTTGGAGCAGTGTGGCATGAAGTGCCTCTTTGTGCTAAATCAGTAGCGCAAGAGTGAAGTGTCATGCACAAACATGTTCTGGAGAGGAATCTCAGCTTCTCTGTGGTTGCCTAAAAATATTGAAATACTTATTCTGGTTGGAAGGTTCAGGAAAACAGACATAAACCTGCAGGTGAATAGATAACTATTTATGTATCTATCTTCAACTTTTTTCAAAACTCTCAAACAAGTCTTTTCCTTGTTTACTTCCAGTAATTAAAAATTTAATTGCAGTTATGCATTCTGTTTGATACGGTCTTTAGCTGATACATATACAGTAATGCACCTCCTAATATCTCGTCTTCATGTTGCTCAGCATCTGCTTAAATGTATGCGAACTACAAGCATACTTGCTCAGAAAAGTCACTTCCACTGTCAATATCTAACTGAATGTCAATCAAGGCTTTCCCTTGATGATAAGACTGTGCATTAAACGCAGCTATGGGAGCAGGAGCCTTGTGGTCCATGGAAATGAGATGGTGCTGATGAATGGCTGTGATTAGTGACTCTGAGCATGTGGTTTTATGGCCTAGCTGCTTCTCTGTTATCACTTAAACCTGAGGCAAGATGCTTCATCATGGGCCCGGAGCAGCTGACAGGTCTCGCATAAAACAAACAAGTATCCAGTGCACGCTATAAAACTCAAAATTATCTGGCCAAATAAGCTGCTCTCACCTACGAGCACCCTGAAAAAAAAAGACAATTATTTTCAAGGAGAATGGAAATGAGCTGACAGGTTATAGTTCTAAAGAGGGCCATATATTAAAATAGGTTTGTGTATTTTATGCTCTGGCATGACAGTGCCTATTAAAATTTTGCAATGCTACTTGAGTTTGTACTCCTACTCGATCAGAGGTCACAAGCATGGTCACTTCAAACAAATAACTGTATTACAGATGGCGTGTACTGTATGTGTTTATAAGCTTGACACCAACAATATCATTAACAGTTAGTTTCCACAATATTTGAAGGACATGAAAACAGCACCACTCTAGGGTATATGCTATATGTGTAAAAGACATCAGATTCCGTGTTTTGCTCAAAACATTGTGTGCATTTTTAAATGAGGGTAATACAGTATGATTGTATCTGAGCAGTTTAATCACCATCCCCTTCATTAACTTTATTTTACAGGTTCTGATTAGTGCAGTCTGCAGGGTTCCTCTGCTTTTATGAGGTGTGGTTAATGTTGTCTTCACGTTCTTCACATTGTCTTCATGTTCTCCACACCATCCCAGAGGCAAATGCTCTTTTTCAGTTTCATTTGGCATGATAAAACATTCATTAAAATCTCATTCGCATAAAAGTACAATTTCCATAATAACAGGATTTTAGATTTATGACAAATTGCTGTACTTCAGAATCATTCTATTCATGATTCATCTTTGTCATACAGGATATTGTGAAAAACTTTTGGTTTACTTTGTATAAGCAGAAAATAAGACTAATCTATTTACACTTTTTGGTTAATTGTGTTTCTATATTCTGTAAACTGAATGCAAAAAAAAATAAAAAAATACAAATATGAAAAAAAAACCTTTTCTGGTAGATTTAACAGTTTGACAGCAAGAAACAGCTGAAATATGAGAAATGGCAAGCATTTATTTAATGTAGAATAATGTTGTTGTTGAGTATTTAGCTAGTCATTTAGCAGGCAGAGACTTTATATACAAATTGACACTTATTACGAGGACAGCAGAGCAGCTAGGCTGTGCTGTGAATAATGTCTTATCCATGAAAAACTTAACATAATATCTCACTTTTTACTTCATGGCCTAGTGCATCCCTAATAGTTTTATAATGATATACAAGTACATTTACAAGGTTTGATTAGAGTTTGGTTACACTTTATTTCGATATTCCTCTTTAGACATTCTATTGACTATAAGTAACTTTGTAATTATGTCAACTACATATCAACTAAATCTCAGCAAATTTGCAACTACAGGTCTACTAACTCTCAGAGTAGACTGTTAGGGTAGGTTTAGGGTTAGTGTTAGGGGTAGATTTAGGCTTAGTATAAGTTGACAATAAGTTGACAAAGAAAGTGTTAGAAGATATTAAGCAGACAGTCTACTAATACTCTACTAACTGCTAGTTGACATGAAGTTGCAAAGTTACTTACTGTTAGTAGAATGTCTAAAGTGAACTATCAAAATAAAGTGTTACCTAGAGTTTTAACACATTTTGTCCCATGCAGGTTTTATACAGTATATTTATACCGTATTGTAACCAAACATGCAATGCATAGATTGACACATAAACATACGCTTCAGCATCCACACACACACACAATCTGTAAACACATATTCAGACCTTCAGATGTTGTGTTTACAACAGACTATAAAGCAACAACAGTCAGTTGTGCTGAATTCTAACATTTCAGAGTTCTGTATGGTTTTTAATTATGCATGATATATTTAGCTGTTTTCATTTCAGTATGATAGACAGTGTCTGACCATTTCTGCAGGACATGCATATTTAATGTCGGCATCCACTAATCTTAACTAACCTATTTAAGCTCTGTGTGACTGGGACATTCCATCCCTCGCTCTGTCAATATGTATT
Organism: Carassius carassius; assembly: GCF_963082965.1. Classification (NCBI taxonomy): domain Eukaryota; kingdom Metazoa; phylum Chordata; class Actinopteri; order Cypriniformes; family Cyprinidae; genus Carassius; species Carassius carassius. The sequence goes on along the minus strand of NC_081774.1, from coordinate 15,136,540 downwards.
TGAGAACGAGGATGGAGCATACTGAGTTGAGAGAAAAAAAAAAAAACTACAGTAAAGTCCTTTTAATTAATAGGTTTACCTGTTTACCCATTTCTGTAGGTGACATTTTAAGCTTTGATCAAACCGTGTTATCAAAAGCAACACTTATAGAATGTTTGACACAAAATAAATGTGTCTGTCCACCAAGAGAGAAGCTCAGCTCGACTGGGAAGAGCTGGGGTACCGTCCTCAAGTTCTCAAAAAAGATCTCATAAAAGACTGGTTCCAGATAGCATACTTTTCTTTGCTTGCTTCACTACATAAAGCAAGATCTCTAGTGTTCATTGATTTACCTCAACATGATAACAAAAATCAAGAGAAAGTGAAAGAAGAGCCGGTCACAATAGAGTAGTCATCCTTGCATGCTGGTGTAGTCACTTGAGACTGGATAAAGCATTTCCATGTTCCCAGGCAGCAGTGGCACAAGCAGCCCTGAAGGAATTCTGGACTCCTTTCATCTTAGTTGTTTTGTTGCATCAGTGGGAAGATTCAGTTAACGTTAGCACCATCATCTGTAAGACTGGTACCTGAAAAGAGTTTTCTTACTCCAGGGCTTTATTGTTTGGATCATTAATGCTAATTTGGTCATGTGTGTGCACACTGTACAAAGGTTATCAAGTAACATCAGTATGAACTAAATATTCGCGTTCTAAGCCTTCCTAAATTTGCTCATGTGTGCCCAATGTCAGTGACATTTTGAAAAAATATATAGTTTTGGATGCATTTTAAATGTCTTCAGGTAAAAACATCCCTCAAATCTGTTTTCTCATTGATCATTGGTGGTCAACATCCTGAATTGCGGCTCATGTTGTCTTTAGGATTATAGGAATAGTGATTTATCATCTGCCAACTAGAAAATGCTCATAAGTGAAAATTATGTCTGTCTAATAAGGATCTGAAACTGCATTTTCGGGAGCAAAAGCCATTTGGTAAAAGCCAAATTGTATTATTATTATTATTATTATTATTATTATTGCAGCCTCCATTATGTATATAAGTATTGCAAATCTAAGATTTTCATTTTTCAGTTATAACTCAGTTCTGTAAGTCTGGTAACACAGATACTGTAGTGATCATGTTCTGCAAGACCTGGCCAAGCTTGAAACTAATGATGGCTAAAACTGCTTGGGAAAATATCAACAAAACATTTAAAACATAAATAAATAAATAAATAAATAAATAAATAAATAAGATTTAAATGAAAGAAAAACAACTAAAAGCAAGACAGGCCTTCAGTAGCTAATGAACCAAAAAAATAAATAAATAAATTATAAGCATTTGCAACTATTTGCAAGTATAATTAGACCTTTTTAGACAAGATGTAAAATAATGTCATATTTCTCTCTCAAGAAATATGCTGATGAGGTTTATTAATGGGAGCACAAGGAAGAGGAACACATTTAAACTGATGAAGTGGATTCAGGAGAGGAAATTACTAAAAACAGGAGTAAAATGTCAAATTTGCCATCAGAACATGAAGCCAAACAGAAGAAATGGAGTAGATCATTATGCTTCTTATGAAAGATGGCATGCAAATGTCCTCATTAATCTGAAATGATGCAGCATTCAGTCCGTTTATAAACCTGAAAAAATATATTGTTGTGTATTTTTACTTTGTCAGCCAGTGACACAAATTATTTGTCACATATTTTGGTAGTTACAGGTAACTATAATTTTGATTAAGGTCAACAAAAAGACAGCCAACAGTGAGTAAAAGTTTTGAAACTACCATTTTTAAACATCAAATTAGTATTATTATTATAAAAATTGTTAGTTCCATGCTTGGGTCCTAACTGGCCAACACAACATATTACTGCACTCACAATACTACTGCACTAAAGAATTTTAACTACACACATCCAAAATAAAAGTTTTTGTTTACATAATATATGTGCGTGTACTGTGTACTGTATATTATGTATATACAAACATTAACACATACAATATACGTTTTGAAAATAGACTGAACAAAATTATAAATGCAACACTTTTGTTTTTGCTCCCATTTTTCATGAGCTGAAATCAAAGATCTAAGACATTTTCTATGTACACAAAAGGATTATTTTCCACAAATATTGTTAACAAATCTGTCTAAATCTGTGTTAGTGAGCACTTCTCCTTTGCGAGATAATTCACCCACCTCACAGGTGTGGCATATCAAGATGCTGATTAGACAGCATGATTATTGCACAGGTGTACCTTAGGCTGGCCACAATGAAAGGCCACTCTAAAATGTGCAGTTTTAACCCACAGCACAATGCCAGATATGTCGCAAGTTTTTAGGGAGTGTGCAATAGGCATGCTGACTGCAGGAATGTCCACCAGAGCTGTTGTCCGTGAATTGAATGTTCATTTCTCTACCATAAGCCGTCTCCAAAGGAGTTTCAGAGAATCTGGCAGTATATCCAACCGGCCTCACAACCGCAGACCACATGTAACCACACCAGCCCAGGACCTCCATATCCAGCATCAACGTTGTGGTTCGAGTGGCCCATGGTGGCGGTGAGGTTATGGTATGGGCAGGCGTATGTTATGGACAACGAACACAGGTGCATTATTTGATGGCATTTTGAATGCACAGAGATACCGTAACGAGATCCTGACTCCCATTGTTGTGCCATTCATCCACGACCATCACCTTATGTTGAAGCATGATAATGCACGGCCCCATGTTGCAAGGATCTGTACACAGTTCCTGGAAGCTTAAAACATCCAAGTTCTTGCATGGCCAGCATACTCACAGGACATGTCAACCATTGAGCATGTTTGGGATGCTCTGGATCGGCGTATACAACAGCGTGTTCCAGTTCCTGCCAATATCCAGCAACTTCACACAGTCATTGAAGAGGAGTGGAACAGCATTCCACAGGCCACAATCATCAACCTGATCAACTCTATGCAAAGGAGATGTGTTGAACTGCATGAGGCAAATGGTGGTCACACCAGATACTGACTGGTTTTCATACCCAAAAATCGTTACAGGGAAAAATTAGGTCATTTTTATTGTATTATGTATTACTTTTTACCAATTAGAATATATTTACAGTTTATATACAAAATGTATGTCTTATGTTTATGCATCATGTATCATTATTGCACAATGGTTTGCAATCTTCCATAAACTAATAATATGGAATATGCAAAATATGAAGAAAAAAAGAAAAATAGCAAGACCAGTGAATGTAGACATAAACATTCATTGACAAGATCTCACGAGGACAACAAGCTACCATAGCAACAGCAGTATGCAAGCTGCACAGATGATGTGCACTCCTATGCAGCAGACTATCAGAATGCACACAGGTCGATCTGGATGAAAGCATGTTTGGGTCAGGATGCGTGCCAAGGTCCGGCTGTCAAGAACCACTGGTCTATGACAGCCTGCAGTAAAGCATTTAACACTGTCAATAATGGATGTGTAGCAGTAATACATTGAAAATGCCAACCTGTTCAGCCCAGGAAAACATTACCATGTAGTTTGGAATACCACATATGGAATAATGTGCAACTTGATTAAACTGAACCACACAAACCAATCTCATCCAAACAGCTGCAGAGAACCGCCGATATTCAAAGCAGATGGCAAAGGCCAACAAAGCAATCTGGAGCTGTATTAATGATAAGACCTTAAAGTGTGAAGTGTAGTGAAGTGTGCATTCATCACAATTTCTTTCATACTCAAATCTTCACAGTTTTTTTATTGATCACCCTGCTGTGGATTTATGGTCATCCAGGCACAGAAATGAAATCTAGGAATGCCTCTGATAGAATGCTTGTTCAGTAAAATTACAGTTGTGTAATGGAGAGAGACCACTTCTGCTTACCTGTCCTGGTAATGTGTGGCTCTGATAGATTGATGCATACAATGTCCATCTAGAACTTCTTTCAGACAACAGATGTGTCTATAAAACAGGCAGTTGTATAAAACACACTAATGTATCTTTTTATTATTTCTACATTTATACATAACACTTATTCATTTACTTATAACAATAAATAATACATCCTGGATTTCATTGTGAACAATAATAAATGCAGAGCTTTTGTAAGGCATTTGAGCAGAATTGCTGTTAAACCATAAAGGCATAGTTCACCCAAACAAAATAAAATCTGGCATCCTTTACTCACTCATCATTGGTTCAGCCGTTTTTGTCCACACAGTGCAAGTCAATTGGGTCCAACAATGACAATAGACTACAATGCCTTTCATTGTACAAAAAGAAATCAAATCTCTGGAAGAAAAAGAAAAGTAGGATTTGGATTGAAAGGAAAATGAGAGCCATCAATCATGCAATTATATTCAAATTATGGGTTTTTCTTCGTGGATCATTCATGTTGTGAGAGACCTGGCTCACCTACCTAAGCGAATTAAAAGGCTTTTTAAATTCCAAAAGGCCCTCGCAGCTAATTTAATAGTAAAATTGGGCGTCCCTGACCTACAGTGTAATGTGCGTGAAGCAGTCATGGCACGCATCTTTTACGTTTAACTGCTCAGTTTTCTCAGTTACGCTTAAGAGTTCATCAATGAATGACTGCAATCCTGTGGGACCTACAACATAGCTACAAGGAAACTGAAATAAACCCATCTCACTACTACTAATAAGAGAGCAAAAGAAAATGATGTCTGACCAATGTTTTTGATGAACATATCATAGGAGTTTAAAAATGTCGATTATCAATCTGAACCAATCCAATGGAGATACACTACCATTTAAAAGTTTGGAGTCAGTAATATATATATATATATATATATATTACTGACTCCAAACTTTTAAGTATATATATATATATATATATATATATATATATATATATATATATATATATATATATATAAAATACACTTTCATCAAGGTCACAATAAGGACATTCCAAATATTTAAAAGAATTTGAGCTTTCTATTTGATATATATTTTATATAATAATAAGAAAAATAATAAAAAATTCTAATTCAATTAAATTAATGCAGTTTTGCTGATAAGGTGAACATCTTTTAGCTATTTTTATTGGAAAATATAGAACTATATTTATTGAGTGTAAATACAGTTATCTGACTCTGCGTGTCATTGATAAAGTATTTTAAAAAGGAAACGTGTAAATCTTACCGTTTTCTCCAAGTTGTATCCTTCAAATAGAGTGGTATTTTTCATAATGTTGTGGAGATGTCTTCACATGACATCAACACATCCATGCAGCTGTGTTGTGCACATTGTGCACATGGAGTCAGAGTTTGGGTGCTTTTGTGCAGGTGTGACATTTTCCCATCAAGTTTTTTTTTTTTTTTTTTTTTTTATAAATCCCAGGAAGTGGCATACGTCTCTTTCAGAGCAGGATTTGTGCATATGCAATGGTTATAAATGAGGCCAAAACAAGGGACTCATACACAACCATCACAAAACAGAAAGACAGTCCTGGATCATCCAGGTAACCACACACAGTATTAAGAACCAAGGGTTCCCAAACTTTTGAATGGAGTTATTTTAATAATTTCTGCATTTTTTTTTTCTTGTGGACTAAATGTAAACATCTTTTATGTACAATATCTTACTCAGGACAGTACTAAATAAAATAAAAAATAACATGCATTTAGTATGATCTCTCTTTTTTTATTATTCACAATTTCACAGATTCTGCAAGGGGTGCCCAAATCTTTGAGCCTCACTGTTGGTCATGCTCACTCTTCAATCACTGAATTGTACTGTGCATGCAGTCGGTGTATTGCACATATGGAAATTTTTCTGTGCAGGCAAAAAACAAGTCTGACCAACAGTATGTGATCAATTATAGCTTTGAATACATTGTGACGTCATGAGAGCTGAAATATTAACATTATGCAACAAATACTGCAGGCTCTTTCAGTCTATCATCTATCTAGCTTTTTGAAACATCAACACTAATGGAGATGATGGGAGGAAGATAATTTCAAGTACTGAAACACCACTGTTAATTCATTTCTAGCTTGGCAAGTTGCCTTTGGTCAAACTGACTGACTTATCACCTCCATGAGCTTCTCTCATATGATTTTCAAAAGGCTATATATATATATATATATATATATATATATATACGAGCAAACATCACTTCAATTATCTGACGGGCAAAGCATGCATATGTAAAAGGAAATAATTCCTCATGTAGTAGTGACAATAATTAGATTTTGCTGTGCAGTTCTTTAGTGTGGATTCAGAAGGGAACAAACGATGATATACTGGTATAATATTTGACCAGAGGCCATTTTGAAATGCTTAAATGAATGTTCATGTTGCCCTTAGAAAATATAAATATCGTCAGTTTACAATTTATGGCAACAAAGTAACCAATACACCATTCATAACAGCATCGAGGAGTTTAGATATAAAATGTTCTTGAGAAATAAGGGCTGGATTTGTTACAGAATCCCAAATCACATCAACACAATAGTCACATACTGCCTGTGCTGGGAATTGAAATATTATACCCATGATTACTTTTGCAAAATAATAAAAAAAGGAAGACAAAAGTGTTCCCATGGTTCTCATTAAATTATTTGTAGACAGAGATTGGACTCTAGGGAGAAATCAATGTGTTTAATAAATACCCACTTTAAGATAAGCACAACTCCCAGCAGATCAGACTAACCACACACAATGTAAACCCTAATGCTGTAAGTAATTAATTGAACTGAGTTGTATTAACTTAAATAATTTCAATTTATTTATATTAATTAACTTTTATGAGTATTTAGAACTTTTTACTTATTTATGAGTTTGTTCAAATTAAACCTTTCAAGTAAGCTGAAAAAATTTGCTGGTTTAATTTAAACAAAATGTCTCTTTAAAGTTTTATTAACTCAAAATCTTTCAGCCTTCTGATTTTGCGTATGACGTCATCCAGGTTCACGTAAATTGTCTGGCCCGCGCTCCTCTTGTTCGTTCATTCCAAGATGGCGGATCGGCCTCGCTTCAAACTACAGTAAGTAAAAAGTCCAAATATACAAATCCATTGAATCTTAAGTAAGTGTTTTAATCCATATATTCACAGAAAGATTTAAAAATAATGTAGAGTTAGGCAGAATGCGTTTAGATGTGTTGCATTATGCTGTGTTCACACCAAATGCGAATAGAGCGTCAAATTCGCGTCTACCGCGTCTAGTTTGCCGCTTGACCATTTTGAGATCATTCGCACGAGTGAAATTAACTTCACAACAGACGCGAATTCGCGTCATGGGGGGGCTTCTGCCAGCTGAGTTCACGCAGCATTTTCAACCGCCATTTTTATTCGGATAATTTTCAAAATATTACTGTTATTGTGTCATGAAATGTAGTTTTAAAAGTATTTCAGGCGAGAATGTAGTTGTTTTAAACTCAAATATGCGGTTTATTTATAATGACAGCGTCTATTTAAAAAATGTGTTTCGCCGATCTCGGAGATGAGCTCCATGCGATCAGCGGGAGCTCCGTCATCATGTATCCACCGAGAGCAGCCTCACCTCGGCTAGATCTTCTGACATTTGCCGCTGGCTCTGATGTCTCTTTAGTGGTTCAAGATAAAATATAATTCGTTTGGGGTAAAATGAAACGTTTCTTATCTTTGGCCTTTATTCAATTTATCTATTAATATGTTTATATATATATATATATATATATAGGTCCTTTTTATTCCTGTCTCTATAGAAATATGAACTTTTGTCATATAGCTCCGGTTGACTGCAACATCAGTCGTTCCTCCTTGTTGAATGAGTGGAGAAGGGTATTCCTGCACAACCGGAGGCTTGTGGCTGCAGGAACATACTGTTGAATGAGTGACTTCTAGCAGGTTCCTGATTGGTTAACGCGGCGCGAATTGACGCCAAAGTTCAAATTTTTCAACTCGGGCGGCAGACGCGAATTCGCGTCAAACGCTAAATGCACAAAAGCACCATTCGCGCTTGCGCGTTTCGCGCAAAGCGCTCTATTCGCGCGTCAATTCGCGTCTTCCGCGCCGCGCTTAACGAGACCTCCAGACGCGCGTAAATGCGCCTTTGCATTGACTTAACATTGAAATCATTCGCGCCAGACGCTCTATTCGCGTTTGGTGTGAACACAGCATTACAGACTACGCGTTTATTAATGTTCAAATCTTGGCGCGAGGAAGCTCCTCAGCCCGCGCTGTAGCTTGTTGGTCAATAATATAAACGTTTAACCTTAGTTTAGTGTTGGGAGCTGTAACTGAACAGAAAACGTTTGCTCTGCGACGACAGAACATTGTTAGCGGAAGCCCATCTGTGAATGAGTTTCTGAATCTCTGGCTTGCACTGTGTGTAACATCTGAGGTAAGAAAAATTGCTTCTAGTGTTTATTATATATCTTCTGATGTGGGTTGGTTTCATTAACTTGTCTTTTGTCTGATTTAGCTGTTTGCAGAGTACCAACGTGTTACAAATGAGAATTTGCCCAACAAATTCTATGCACAACTGGACTGCCTCCTACCTCGTTTGATGACAATTTTAACGCAAAAAGCATCCAAGACGGGCAAGACAGCAGATACCCTAGCTAATCTTTTGAAAGTTCATGATGAGCAGGTATGGTTGGTGTCATATGTTTAACTATTCTTTAAAATATAATTAGATTTTTCTTTATTTCAGATATTTAGATGTGGTTTTTTTCTTGTTGTTTTTCATCTTTGCAGGAACTGCATGATGTAAATTCACGATGGACTACTGTTATCAGAGGTCTTCCAGTTTTGCTGCGTGATAAAGACTTGGGATTTTTTAGGACCACCCTGGTAAGGCTTCATTCATTGTTTTCACAATTACGCATGTTCTATTGCAAAGATGAAGGTTGTGGGGCAACCTTTACTCACTAAGATATTTGTAGTCACCACTAGTTGATGAATCATGTAATATTGGCTCAGTCATATTGATAATGTTGTAACATGAATATAACATGTCTCTGAATTATATTTTTTAGATTGATAATCCTGAGATACTGACTGAGGATGCTCCAGTGGCCCTGCTTACAGTTGTGCATGAAAATGCTGCTGCTCCAATCTATTACGCTCCAGTGAGGGTCTCAGTTGTCCTGGAAAATGAATTGGTCACCACCCATAGCCAACTTCCAGAGGCTTTTCTTGTCTTGTTTGGATTCATGTATGCTCTTCACTTAAAATATCCTAAAGGTCTTGCCAAAACTTTTGAATTTTGTGCAAAAAGTTTTACTCGGCATGGATGACGGAAAACTGTCTCCTAGTGTGCAAACATTGAAGAATGAGTTGATGTAGAGCAATTTTTTTTTTCTTTTTTTCTGAAGGCTGGCATTGGGGCATAACTTAAAAAAAAACATGTATGTACCTTTAATCGGTAAGGGTTAAAAAAAAAAAGTTAAAAACGTCCAATTCTTTCATTTACTTGCTTGTCACTTACTCCAAGCCTGTTTGAATTTCTGGCTTCTGTTGAAAAATTATTTTGAGGGAAGCTGAAAACCTGTAACCACTGACTGGTTACAGGTTTTCAGCTTTTTCATTTTTTTAGTGCTCAACAGGAAAAAAATACTGAAAAAGCTTTGGAACAAGTGAAAAATGTTTAGTCTTGGGTGATCTACACTTACAACACTGAATTCATATATTACCATTTGATAGTAACTGTCCTAGACCAATTTTTTTTTTCTCTCTAAGTGTAGTTTAAACTATGCAGTCACTTACCAGAATGTTAAATGTATTTTTATTTATTCAGATATTTAATTTTGTCAACTAAAATTATTTTTCTTGAAGCTCTTGTTTAAACAAAGTTGGTCATGTTAAATTGTTTACAAAAATATTTTACAAAACATATATATATATATATACATCTACATATAATTTTTTTTTTTTACATAAGTCACTGGGTTTTACGGGAAGTCATGGCCTAATGGTTAGAGAGTCGGACTCCCAATCGAAAGGCTGTGAGTTCGAGTCCCGGGCCGGCAGGAATTGTGGGTGGGGGGAGTGCATGTACAGTTCTCTCTTCACCCTCAATACCACGACTTAGATGCCCTCGAGCAAGGCATAAATGGCTGCCCACTGCTCCGGGTGTGTGCTCACAGTGTGTGTGTGTGTGTTCACTGCTCTGTGTGTGTGCATTTCGGATGGGTTAAATGCAGAGCACAAATTCTGAGTATGGGTCACCATACTTGGCTGAATGTCACTTCACTCACTCACTTCACTTTTGTGCATTACTTGTTCCTGAATTTTTTTTTTTTTTTTTTCCTTTACAGGTGTCATGTTGATTTGTTGTATATATTTGTCAAATAGAACACCATAGAAAGACAGTATTTTTTATTTTTTTTTCTCCATTGTATTTGCATTCTGGGCATATTTTATTCATTTTAAAATGGTATTTATTGTAAATCTTTTACTGCCAAACTGTTTTAAAGGTTTTAAGAAATTTGTATGTTTATAGAAGGCATGTTTACTGTAAACATTCATGTTGGTATAACCTTTTAGACATTTTTGTTTAAAAATAAATGTCAAAAATGGTATTGTGTGTTTGCTTAATTACAGTTGCATTTTCATACATGTATAGTGTTTACAGATTTAGAATTTGGTTAATTTGATTTATGAAACTCAAAAGGGAAATGTTAGTTAATAAAGTCATTTGCTATCAAAATGTATGAGCTGGGTAAATTGGGTATTTTAAGTGAGAAGATTTTTTTTTGCATGAGTACAACAAACTCAAAACTAGATGTTTCTGCTTACTTAAAATAAGAAATTTCATAACTTAAAAAATTTGATGTAACTGATTACCTCAAATTTTTTGAGTTTTGTCAACTTATTCGGGATTACAGTGCAGAGTTCATTCACTTGTGGGTGGAAGGTTGATCCATTGCTTCCCATGACTCCCTGCTGACTGAATCAGCTAATCACTAAACACGGTCATCAACAAAAGTAAAAAATCGTATGACATCACTGAATAATGCATGTTTTAGATGAGATTGCACTATTATTCTTTACTTTCTGTCGTTCATACTTACTGGTTATGTGTTCAAGACACCTAATCTTACATATTTATCGTTTTTTCCAGAGATCTTTTGCTTGAAAATGAGAGTGGTGCATAATTTAATGAATTTAATGTGCATTATAAAATACAAAATTATCTTAAAAAATAAGTAAATGAAAATTCTACTCAATATGTTGGTAGATGACAGGGAATTCTGTGAATGTCGATTTACAGCCTTTCATTGTAAATTATGAGGTGATTTGTTCTTTTTTACTTCCAACTGTACATTGAACAGCATTTTAACTGTAAAACTATGTGAAATTGATCTATTACAGTTTTTCACTTACCTTTGACCAATTTACCATTTTTATAGCCTTTTACTTTTATAATTAATGTTATTGCTTTATTCTTCTTTACAGTGTATATTCTAAATATTTTTGTCTTTAATTTAGATAGTTTGATTTATTTTTATTCATTTAGTTTGTTGTCTCAACAAAATTTTACCATGCATAAAAATTAAACAGTTGATTAAATAAATAACTAAATGCAGCAGTCCTGCAGCACTTTGTTTAAATAGGTAATGCATTTGCACCTATTTGTACACTCATGGGCATGCTACTCTGAAAACAAGGTGGCTATTTTGAGGCATCTGAAATAGACTCTACCTTTGACCAACTAAAAATCTGGTCTAAAATTCAATGATGCAGTATTTTTTAAAGAGCGTGTTAGCAATATGTGTCTATAGGTGGGTCCACAACGCAAGTATACTTTGCTTATTAAACACACAAGAACGTGCAGCAGCACACAAACATGCCAAATATTAAAAATTAAAGGATTACAATGTAAAAGATTATTATTGTGTAGGTTGCATAAATATAAAAAGGCCTGTACGTCATAATGGATAGTCATTGCATTGCATTTGCAAGCGCACAAGCAGCCCCGTTTCCTCTCTGGAGACCAGTTCAGGAAATGTGCTTGCAAATTGCACCATGTAAATAGTGAATCCGCCATGGTGCAAGCACAACTGGCTCTTAAATGGATAGTTCACCCAAAAATGAAAATTTTATGATTATCTGCTTACCCCCAGAGATCAACAGCCAGTGCGTGAGGTGCCTTGTTCTTCTTCTTGCTTTACAGCGGATTGCAGACTTATAAGTGCATTACCGCCACCTATCTCTGAAATGGACCATTGACACTAATTGAGATTGTAGATAGAGTGTCAATGGTCCATTTGAGAGATAGGTGGTGATAATGAACTTATAAGTCTGCAATCCGCCGTAAAGCAAGAAGAAGAAAAAGGCACCTTACACCCTGGCTGTCAAGGATGCGCTCAGGACAGTTCAGGCATTGCAGCGAATCAGGTAAAAGAGGTAAAAAAAAAAACAATATAAATACTGTTTAGTCTCTCTTGCACAGACTGATAGTTTTGTGTCTTTTCACATCAATTTATCATCACAAGTTGCAAGGTTTCATTTGAATTTGTTTGTGTGTGTTTTTTTTTTTTTTTTTGTTTTTACTCTCAAAGCACCTCCATTATAAGACTGACAGACTGCAACGGTTTGTGTTGAAAATCTTTGTTTGTGTTCTACTGAAGAAACAAAATCCCCTGCATCTTAGATGCCCTGGAGGTAAGCAGATAAACATGACATTTTCATTTTTGGGTGAACTATCTCTTTAAACAGAATGGGAGATAAGACTCTGATTGGTTTATTGCATGTTATGCCCAACACACTCCCATTACTCATTAAGAGAATAGAGACAACCATTATAGACCATGTGCCGAGTGCGCCAACTGTTTTTCTTGACATTAAACTAGCAAAAGTGGATTCAGACAACCCTAAGTGCACCTCCGCCATGCGCTTTATACCATGCACAGATTATTAAAATAGGGCCCAATAACTTTAAATTCAGATAAATTTGCATCTCACAATTTCATCTTTTTTCTTTGCAGTTCTGAGTTTATATCAATTCTGATTTGCGCAAAATCAAATTCTGATTTTGTTCTCTCTCTTTTTTGTAAGATGTAGCAATTACAAGTAATAGTCCAGTACAGTTCTTGCAGTTTGCATCTCACAGTTGTGAGAGAAAAAATATCATTATTGCAAGTTTGCATCACGCAATGCTAAGGAAAAAAGTCAGGTTTGCAAGATGTAAACTCACAATTGTGAGAGAAAAAATAGGGAAATGGGCTTCCACAGATCAGTGTGCAAAAAAGCAGCACAAGTGTTTCTAAATTAATTTAATAGTTGTTTTCTATATAGAAGAAAAGTGTGTGTGTGTGTGTGTGTGTGTGTGTGTGTGTGTGTGTGTGTGTGTGTGTGTGTGTGTGTGAATAAAAGGAAAATGCTGTACATTTATGAGAGGTCAAACAGTTATTAATTCAAAGAAATGTGCAGCCTATTCAAGGAAAATGTTTTGAAGTGGATGGACAAAAACCTTGACCAGTGCTAAGGAGCCTTGGTGCCTCAATGTTGACCAACTGACAGTGCAGTTCTTTGCCAGTGAGAAGTGCTGTTGTGAGAATCACTAAATTGTATTAGCCATGTGACCTTGGCACAGTATCTGAGTTGGGTCTGATCCAATGGGATATGATAAGGAAAGCAGAGAGGAGCAGACAGTGTAATGGACCATTTGACCAAAGGCAGACATTTAGCTCTGTGCCTGAAGAGGGCCAAGATGTAACACTGCATTGCTAATAACATGACAGCAATAAGGGGTCGGCGATGTCTCGATATTTAAAATATATCGATATATTTTTTAAACACGATATGGATTTTGACATATCGTATATATCAATATATTGTTTATATTTAATTCTGATTCCGCCACTTTGCTTTTTTGCCTTCTCTGTGCTGTGCTCGCCCCCGCTCACCCCCCCGCTTCCTTGCTTTTGTTCCCCCTCCCCTCGCGTGTTGTCTCATTGAACATGGCGGCGTCCTCAACCAGACCGGAGGCTACAGAACTAGTATCAAAAAAGACAACTGGCTCCATTATATGGAGATACTTCGGTTTTAAGGCATCAGACGAACAGCAGGCAGAAAACATGGACGGAATCGCGGAATCCAGTCATAAAAATGGAATTTATTCCATCATATGGAGTTTGATTTGAGTAAAACTAGCGTCATATATCACATCATAGACTGTAGTATCACATACACAGAACTGTAAAGGTACGGTAACCCGTCAAAATAAAAGTCTGGTTTAGTTTAAAGACAAGTATTTGCCAGAAATCTATTACTAGTGTTCAGCAGAATGTACATAGCCTACTACTACTATTAAAATGAAACAAAAATATTTTTTTAAGGAATAACCACACAACATTTCTTCCATGTTTTATTTTTAATAGTAAAAAATAATAGTAAAAAATAGTTTTCTTAATTTTCAATAATTAAAATATAAATTAAATGAATGTTTTATGTCTTCATTTGATAACCAGAAAAATGTAAATACACAGAATTTCTGAGGGGGAAAAAACATTTCATAAAGCTATTTTAAGATTTTTTTTTTTACAAATTAAGTTGTTTTTATGCATTTAAATAATTACACATGCTAAAACACAGAATTAGGTAACAATAAAACATATGGTGAAGAAAAAATAAAACATTTCATAGGGCTCTAAACGTAATATTAATTTTTTTTTTTGTAGTAGTAGTTTTTGGAGGGTTATTTTTCCTGTAAAGTTATCGAGATATATATTGTATATCGAGCGAAATATATCGAGATATATTTTTTGCTCCATATCGCCCAGCCCTAATACCAATTGAACGCAAAGGAAACCAAAGACAAATTCACCTGCTACACAGCATGTAAAGGGATAGTTCAAACAAAACTGAATTCAAAACTGAATACTGACTATATAATTTACTCATCCACATTGTTTAAAAACTGCATGGCTTACTATCTAATGATAGTATTTGAATATATTTGAATGTATTTGAATGATTTTTTGGCTGTTGATGTTAATAAGGAGTTTAAATGTCGAAAATAGTTTCACCACCAACACACATTTTCACCCCTATAGTAGTTAGTGAGCACCGTGGCTTGAAAAAAATAGACAGAAGTGGTTTTGAAAATGTCACTTTCTGCAAGGGTTGAAAAGAGCTTCTTGTAAGAAGAGATCCAGATAATTTTATCACTAAAGATGATGAAATCGATCTAAATATAAATTAAGTAAAGGTCAACAGTGTGTTCACTGACTTGGTTCCCACCTGATTTCAGTCGCACATGTAAGTAGGTTAAATTGCATGTGAGAGCTGCTGAATACTGTCGGCTCTTTTTTTTTTTTTTTTTTTTTGTGTGATTTGGTTATATATGGGAGAAATTTAGGTATTACACACTGCTTCAAATTCAATGATAGGTAAATATATTCAGTCAAGCATTTTAATGGAATTATGAGGTCTCCTTAAAAATGTCACTGAATTTCATATCATACAATTTGAGCCATTCATGTACAATGTCAGTCTCTCTGTTTGTTTATCAGAACAGATTTGGAGAAATTTAACATTACATAACTTAATTACCAATGGATTTATTGCAGTGAATGGGTTCTATTAGAATGAGAGTCCAAACATCTGAGAAAAACCTCACAATAATCCACAAATAATCCACAAGACTCCCATCCATCATTTAATGTCTTGTAAAATAAATACTGTAGCAGTATGTCAAAATACATTATTAAATGATTAGCTGGAGTCATGGGGATTATTGTGATGCTTTTATCAGTTGTTTGGACTCTCATTCTGATGGCACCCATTCACTTCAGAGGATATTGTACATTGGTGAGAAAGTGATGAAATGCTAAATGTCTAAATCTGTTATGATTAAGAAACAAACTCATCTACATCTTGGACAGCCCGAGGGTGACTAAATTATCAACAAATTTTCATTTTTTAAAAGTTAAACCGAAAATAAAAAATTCTGTCAACACTTATTCACCCTCAAGCCTTTACAAACCTGTACAACAACACTGGACTCCACTGACTGTCATTGCTGCTTTGTTAAAAGAAAATCTTTTTTTCTATATATATATATATATATATATATATAAGAAAAAAAACTTTTTAAAAAAGACCATTCTCTTATCAGTGACAGCTGAAGTAGAATTGAAAATACATTAGATTGAAATTTCATCTCCGGAGCTGATTGTGTAGTGCTCAGATGTTTCTGTGTGTGTGTGTGTGTGTGTGTGTGTGTGTGTGTGTTAGAGACTTATCTAATGCATATAAGGCACATATTGGACTTCATGTGAGTGTAGGAACTAGGAAGTCACATGTTCTTTTCAATGTTTGTGAGTCACTAACTTGTTTTGTGCTCTAGCTTATTGAAAAGAGAAAAAAAAACTGAAATCGTCATTCCTTATAGTCATGACTCTTCACACATCTTAGAGTGAACATTTACATTTGGAGGCAAAGTGAGACATCTGTCATGAATTGCATGGCCTCTTTTAACCTTTGGCAGAAATGTCTCATTTTGAATATTTCATTTGAAATCAATGATGTTAAAATGACAAAAATAAATAAAAAAAAGTTATGCATATCATATTCAGATAAACATACATGAACAAAGTCACCTTTATTGCTCGTAAATACTGCTGTATTTAATTTCAAATGAAGTAGTAGTCATTGTGAATGGCAATATTATATACAGCGTTCTGGCATGAAACTATGGTGCAGTCTGATAGGTCTAACTCAATCTGACGTAATAACATAATTATCACATGGCACAGCTGATTAGTTCTCTCCTGTATTGGTAGCCAGTGAGCTCGCTGCTCAGCATTCAAATATATGACTAGAGCATGCCCTAGCAGTGCAGCTCGTTTCAGAACAGTGATTTCAGCTTCTAAGATAAGTGAATGCTCTTCTAATCCATATCGCTGTGTATATTGTGTGGTCTGCCTAATTTGATAAAAAAAAATTAGCAACCATAATCAATTTTAACTAAGTGTCATATAAGCAGTTTGCGTTGTATGCATTAGCGAATATTACGCAATAAGCATATTAGCAGCAGCATTTAGCATCTGTGTTTATGCAGCTGGAACAAAACACAGTTTAGAGCATATGCAATCACTCTGAGCACACGCCAGTAGTAAATGACAGGAAACAGGTTAAAGGGATAGTTCACCCAAAAATGAAAATTTTATGTTTATCTGCTTACCCCCAGGGCATCCAAGATGTACAGTAGGTGACTTTGTTTCTTCAGTAGAATACAAACCAAGATTTTTTAAAGTCGAACCATTGCAGTCTATCACTCTTATAATGTACGTGGATGGGAATCAAGGCTAAAACATACAAAAACAATAACAACAACAACAAAAAAAACATACATACTGTACACAAACAAAACCAAATTAAACCCTGCTGCTCGTGATGATAAATTGATGTGTAAAGACACAAAACTATCGGTCTGTGCAAGAAACTTAAAGTTTTTTTACCTCTGATTCACGAAATTTTCTAATTGTTAGAACTCTCCTGGGCACGCTACGCACGTTCTCAGCAGCAGGCACGTGAGGCATATTCTTCTTGCTTTGTGGCAGATAGCAGCCTTATAAGTCCATTTCTGCCACCTGTCTCTCAAGTGGACCATTGAGACTCCTAACTGAGATTGTAGATAGAGTGTCATTGGTCCATTTTAGAGATAGGTGGCGGTAATGCACTTACAAGTCTGCAATCCGCCATAAAGCAAGAAGAAGAAGATGCCTCATGTGCCAAAATCGGAGGCAAATCAGTGCTCGTTCACACAAGTGACAATCACACAGTGTGAATTATAAAAGACGCGATCTGAGGGTATTGCAGACGCATCGCCCAGGCCCGAAAAATATTTGGCATGCTAAACATCTGGTGCAGTTGGTGATTCGCGATCACGCTGTGTGCAATCATTTCTGAATGAAAACTATATCGGTGATGACCTGCAGCCAATGAAAGACCAAGATACAGGGCAGAGAAAAGTTCGGGGAGGAGTTATAGCCCAGAATATAAGTATTTTAATATATATATGAACAGTTATACCATACAGAAACAAGCACAAACATTTGATTGATCAGACACAACATCAGCATAAGAACACCCGATCCCTGTTCCCTGCAACTCCCTCCTGCATAATCTGTTTTTCTTTTTCTCCGTGTAGCTTGAAATCAGCTCACACACAAATTGCGGGCTATTTATATATATATTTCTTAATGATCCAGTCTTGCTCGATGTCTGACGCATGTGGGTTCTCGCGTTATTTCCTTATCACTTCTCGTGTGTGTTTTATTGTGAAGCGTGGTTTGCGTAACAGACAGAGCTGCCAGTGATTTTTCCTATTGTGAAGTCATACAATGTGAAACCCCCTGTCGCTGATCCATCGTGCAATGTGAACACAGCAGCAACTGAATGCTACCCCAGATAGTCACGTAGTGTGAAAACAACGGTGAGCCGATGAGTTTGAAAATCGTGCAGTGTGATCTCAGTATTAGCAACGCAACATAATGCAAATGCCTACAAAAAAAAAAAAAGTCAATATCGTGACGATTGTTTACATTAATCGAGAAAGGTGGATATTGTTATCAAGATTAAAAATAAGGTTAATTGTGCAGCCCTAATCTACAACTGCTGAAACCGTTAGTTCCAAGTGAAATGCATTACGGGTATTGTAGTTCCAAAACATTTGCACATGCGATGCATGCTCTCGCTGTGCTGTGTAATTCAGAAATGCAGAACAAAATCATTCAATTAATTCAGGTTAGTCCACCCAGGGGGTTTTGCACACTGCAACTTTGACAACTTTTATCTGCATGACAGAGTAAAATGGCATGGAACTTTGTTTATCTCATCATTGCATGAATATGAATTAACAAGCTGTTACGCTGCCACTGGGACAGATGAAGTGGAGAAAGTAACAGCAGTTATCAAATAACTAATTTATTATTATTTCTCAGGTGGGTGCTGGGGTCTTATCTATTGGATTGCAAAGTATATCCATTTTGTTAATTAAACGTTACTCATGGTGCACGTCTAATTAGAGTTAAGCCAGTCGGCGTGGTAGCCCAGGCTCACACAGTCATAGCCCACTAGTGTTAAGCTGGTCAGCCTGATAGCCCAGGCACACATAGACAGTAATACATGTAGTTCACATGGCTCTTCGGAACAGCAGCAGTACATATGTCTTGTTGATAGATCTGCTTGTTAGGGGGTGTTTTGTTCTTGTTTGGCTTGTATTGTTCCTTCTATGTCTCCTGCCTTGTGGGGGTTATTTCATGTATGTTATATTTGCAGCAGCAATATTCTTACATGCTCACAGCAGCATGCTGTGGATGTATTGGCAGTAGCAAGTGTCTGTACTTGCTCTGCCACAGCAGCAGCATAACAGATCTATTCTGACAAGACCAAATACATTAACATTATCATGAACATTACCATGCCAATCCCTCCAAGAGTTTTCATGACAGAAATACAGTCAAGAGACTTTAAAGAAAGAGTAGTTTATATATTTAAAATAACATCAAACATTTGCTTTAAAGCTAAGCCTGAAAAGAAGGCAGAGTGACAAATGTTTAAAGAGGATTTTTGCTTTAGCACGAGATTATATAATGGCG
This sequence comes from Carassius carassius, assembly GCF_963082965.1. Taxonomy (NCBI): domain Eukaryota; kingdom Metazoa; phylum Chordata; class Actinopteri; order Cypriniformes; family Cyprinidae; genus Carassius; species Carassius carassius. The sequence goes on along the minus strand of NC_081774.1, from coordinate 15,116,999 downwards.
TTAAAAAGAGCAAATCACATTTATCTTTATTTGTGACTATAGCGTTTTATGACAGGCAGATATTAGAGTAACAGGATCAAATTAAAGTGAAAAAGATTCCTGCTGGATTATTGATCATCTAAACTATAATATTTATTAAATCACTTGACTAAGCATAAGTAAAATTGATCTGGTTCATGGTGCTACCGTGTAAAAAAGTTTAATACATTCTCTGTAATTTCCTTCAACTTGAGGCAGTAACATAGCTGATAATAAGCACAGTTAGCTCTTGAAAAAATATATATATGCCAGTCTCGGCACATAAACTGTCACACACACACACACACACACACAAATGCAAATACAAGAGACCTCACTTAGAGTACAACGCCATCACTGTGTTGGATATACGCTGTTAAAGTGCTATGCTGTCAAATGAATTTGCTGCTAGCCGATTTAAAGGAATTTAAAGAATATTGTACAGCCATTTACTGGGTACATGCATATGTATGTCACATTATTTTATTTAACATTTTATTTTTTATTGTTATTTTTTATTTTTGTTATGGTCTTTCTGTAGCACTTCAAACTAAATACAAATAGCTGAATAAAATGGTAATGTTTGAAAGTGTGAAAAACACCCAGTAGACCGGATTTAGTAGCCTTTATTAAGAGCTTAACCATATGTTAATATGCATGTTGCCTGCACTGCTGGACTTCTGTATTTATATGCCAAAGGATTGTGGGTAATCATCCCTGCAAAGCTAATCAAGCCAATCTTTGTTGGGGTGCATCTTGAGCATTGCACAATTGTGTCCAGATAAAAGAACAATCTAATTCTAAACTGAACTTTAAGTAAGGATAAAACTTACTGAAACCATATCAGAAATGTGTTGAGACACATGACATCCTTAGGTGTGATATCATGTGAGTGGATGCATATTAGTTAACATTCAGTTAATGGTTCACTGTTACCGCTTACAGTACGATCTCATTTAACGTAGCCTAAGGTTATCATGATGCTCATCCAACAAAACAGACAAGACAGTTTAATGTCTTTAAATGGATTAAACCACATCCTGGCATGTGTATCTGCTAAACAGCTTTAAAATGCATTAAAGCTTATGAAGAATTTCCTTAAACATGATAGCAATCAAATTGCTCTGCACATAATCACTGCATGTGTCAAAAGACAAATTTTCCCCCTCAAAAAATAAATAAAGAAAATGTTAAATGTTGCTTTGAAAACAACAAAACAACCTATAAACTATCCAGCAAAAAAAGCAGTACTAATCGGTGCTGAGATTATGTTTCTTGTACATCAAGAATACTTTCATTTCATCCCTTCTTCCATTAGATTAAACTGCATCACCTGCCTGTGAGTTTAGTTTAGAATCTACGTGAAATATTTATTAATATATCCAATTAAATATAAAGTATGCAAACAATCATGCAAACGATTCATAGAAACAAATAAATAAACGGGAATGTAACTGTTCAGAATAATTCTGAATATTGGTACATTTATAGTGAAGGGTTTTGAATATTCATTAATATTATTTTATAAATAAAATCATTTATTATTTTATGTTATATTTAATCATATATTGTTACTGATTGTGTTCTATGCTGTGATTAACTTGTTAGAAGTTCTTAATGTTCCCTATATAGTGAAAAATAAATATACTAAAATGTATTTATTTCATGCTAAGTATACTACAAATACATTTACATATTTATGTACTTAATAAAATACCCTGCAATTGTACTTTTGGTATAATAAACTGGTACTTAAAGTCTGCAAAATTGGAACAACTAATGTTGTGCTTAATGCACTTTAATTGTGTAAAAGTAGTGCTGAAGTCCAACTAAAGATATACTGAATTATATTTGATTTGATATGTGTTAAGTGGAACAATTGCAAATAGTATACACTTTAATTATCTTGCATTTATAGTTTTTCTCAGTCACTTTGGTGCATTTCTCAAATCAGAAATGAAATTCTCAAAACTACTTGTACAACCTCCACATCATCTAGTAATTTATGCACATCATAAAACCAGTTTCTCATTCTTTTGAACAAGGTGCAATTGCTTTTGTACATTCATGCAATTGAATATGCACATTTATCTGCGGTTTCCTACATTATCAGTTGCTAATGTCATGTCGCTCAAAATGTATTATACAATTTTCTGTGCGATAGTCTTACCCCTCAAAACATCTAGTCTCTAGTTCATCGTATAAGTCATTAAATGCAAAATGGTTGATCTAGTTGTCATAAACTGCCAAGCACACATTAATTTTTTTTAATTAGGCATGAATTGTGCAAGTGAATCTTTACTGATGAAGAGAGTGTAGATGATAAACCAATGATAAACCATTTCTCTGAAATAGCTCAAAGGTTCATCTCATGAATCTTCAGTTGGAAAGCATATACTGTATAGACAGAGGACAACACAAGAGTTACACATTCTGAAAATGGACTTATTTTCATCTTTGTTCCCATATTTATTTTTCCTTTTCTATATCACAGGGACATTGTAAAGGTTTTTTATTGTCATTTTTTGGGTCAGACCACTAGTAAAAGTGAAACTGGGAATTCTATCCAGTCTCTTTCAATCAATATCCAACATACAGTAATGTTTAAATGTGTACTTTTGAAATGGATATATGGATATATACTATAAGCATATGGCATACTGTTCAATACAGTAACTGTCATACAAAACGTTGCCATAGTTTACATCAGAACATCCCTCTAGAGCAGTGGTTTTCAAACTTGTCCCTGGGGACCCACAGCTCTTCACATTTTGCATGTCTCCCTAACTTACCCACCTTATTCAGATCATCAGCTCATTAGCAAATAGCTCCATTGACTCAAATGAGTGTGTCAGATAAGGGAGACATGCAAAATGTGCAGAGCAGTGGGTCCCGAGGAACAGGATTGAAAACCACTGCTCTAGAGTACACTGTTATATTGACAACATGACTAAGCAATTTGACTGTCTTATCCAGAAACTATGACACAAGGACTTGTCATTCTGATGGCACTGACAGGTTCATTGACACATATATTTATTTTTGAGAGATGAACTAAGTATTTTGAGCAAGAGTTTGGCTTTAGCAGGTAATCCGTTGAATTTTGCTATTTGTACGAGTTGTTTTGAGAAATGCACTTACTGTTTTGCAAATCTCAAGGATGATCCGAGAAATGTACCAAAGCAACTGAGAAAAACTGTAACATGATTTTATTCAAAGATCATACCATCCTCAACAATAGTGATATTAAATCATATTTTCAAGCTTAATATTACAGTTTTTCTCAGTCGCTTTGGTACATTTCTCGAATCAAACTCACAATTTGCAAAACAGTAAGTGCATTTCTCAAAACAACTCGTACAAATAGCAAAACACCATGGATTACCTGCAAAACCCAGTCTCCTGCTCAAAATACTTAGTTAATCGCTCAAAAATAAATATCTGTGTCAATGAACATGTCAGTGCCATCGAATGACAAGTCCTTGTGTCATAGTTTACGGATAAGACAGTCAAATCGCTTAGTCATGTTGTCAATATAACAGTGTACTCTGGAGGGATGTTATGATGTAAACTATGGCAACATTTTGGATGACAGTTACTGTATTGAACAGTATGCCATATTCTTATGTATGCCATATATCCATTTCAAAAGTAGAAATTTACACATTACTGTATGTGGGATATTGATTGAAAGAGACTGGATAGAATTCCCAGTTACACTTTTTTTTACTAGTGGTCTGTCCCAAAAAATTATAATACTGTAAAAAAAAAAAAAAACAATGTCCCTGTGATATAGAAATGGAAAAATAAATATGGGCACAAAGATGAAAATAAGTCCATTTTCAGAATATGTAACACTTGTGTTGTCCTCTGTCTATACAGTATAAGCTTTCTAACTGAAGATTCATGAGATGAACCTTTGAGCTATTTCAGAGAAATGGTTTATCATTGGTTTATCATCTACATTCTCTTCATTAGTAAAGATTCACTTGCACAATTCATGCCAGATTGACAAAAAGTCTAATAATAATGTGTAAAAAAAAAAGTTTGCTTGGCCGTTTATGACAACTAGATTAACCATTTTGCATTTAATGACTTATACGATGGACTAAAGACCCGATGTTTTGGGGGGTAAGTCTATTGCACAGAAAACTATATAATAAATTTTGACCAACATGACATTAGCTAATGTCAATGACATTAACTGATAATGTAGGAAACAACAGAGAATTGTACATAATCATTTGCATGGATGTAGCAAATCATTTGCAACTTGTTCAAAGAAATGAGAAACTGCTTTTTTGATGAGCACAAGTGACACAATGATGTGAGAATTGAACAGGTAGTTTTGAGAATTTCAATTCTGATCTGAGAAATGTACCAAAGTGACTGAGAAAATCTGTAAGAAATGTGCATCTGCACAAGTAGTACTCCAAATAAATTACATTTCTTTTCTTTTTTTTATATATCAGTAAGTCTTGAGTGATAAGTTAGTAAATACTCTGTATGTTAATAGATTTGAACTATACTTAGTATGAAATAAATATATTAGAAATATATTACTCGATTTTTTTTTTCTTTATTATTAGTATTATTTATAATATATCTATTTTAATGATGTATTAGCACTTAATGATTTGAGTACATGACATGATAATAGCCTAAATTAATTGCAAGCCATTATGACCGAATGCACCAATTTTCATCAGTCCTGCTTTGGTATATTCACTGTCCCTCTAATTTGAGGCTGAAAATGACAGCGAGACTATTCATAATTTATTAGGCCAATTACCAAAGACTGTATTAACACTGTCCTTATTTGGTGTTATGTGTTATAAGGGTCTTTTTTGTAGGAGCTCTCATTATGTGCAAGATGTGAAAGGGTTTTGGAATCACAAGTTGCATGCCAGATAATGGCCACCATTAGAAGCTCTCTAATCAGCTTTTCCCTATTTCACATGAAATCTAAGCACAGTATTGCTCCATATGAAGAGAGATTAGACTGAGTGAGAGCTCTTTGCTAAGATTAGTGGTGGTCTGTCAGAGAGGTATTTGTTTCCTAAATGATTGAGCTGGAGAAAATGGATGCTCTTATCAACAGCAAAGAAGCTCTAACCATTTACCAAAGGTCAAGAGTGTATGCAGAGATTTACTCATAATGAGAGCCTCCACTAGTTCAAAATGATCGTCACATTCTCTTTGTTCAGGGAAATCATTTATTTTCAAAGTAAAGCCACAGATATTTACCTTTTTTTAGCAACTAGAACTACAGGTATGTGTGTCAGTAGAGCGTGCATATCCAAGGTTTAAACATGAAACGTTCTGTGCACTATTTATTGTCTTGTGAATTGAAAAGACAGAGCGGTTGATTGGCAGGCAGACTGTAAACAGTTCCATCAATGCCTTTCAGGAAAAAGATATTTAGAAAGTCTGTCAGTTTAGCAGTGACGTACCTCTTTTTTTGTGCAAATGGCAACCGTAGTGTCCCGTACAACACTTCACTCTGTTTGATTTGCATGAGGTTTTTCAAGGACAGAACAAAGAGTGAGGGCAGTCTACCAGTGTGCCAACGACACTGATCACTGACCTGTCTTGTTACGGTGACATAGAACTGCTGCCGCGGCTAGGGCTTAGCCTCTAGCCCAGATCAAAAAGCTCTCAGGCTGATTAATGCCTTCTGTTACAGCGTGCTCTCTGGTCACTGTGTCAATCACATAGACAGATGCTTTGTCATAACACTACAAACCTAATGCTGTTGCTGAATCTATGGATCTAGGGGGAAATGATGCCATTTTTACAAGTTGATGTGATTACGCAGTGAAAAGAAGTGGTGTAGGTGTAGTTGAGTTTGGTTTCTTGGCAAGTTTTCTCTCTTTTCTACTTTTTTTTTCTGCCATAGTCATTCATGGATGGCCTAGAAGGATTTGCAAGGTACTCTTTTCAGTAAAGCTGTGTTGTAATTATGTTTATTTTAGTAAGTGCTAAACAAATACAACTAATTAGGAATAATCCCTTGTGAAAATATTGATATTACATTATGCTATAGTTGGTATTTGCGTTCTTATGACCCATTTATAAAGTGTGCGAAAATGTTGTACCCATTCACACTGAGGCAGTATGAATCTTTAAAAAATCTAAAAATATTATAGGTAAAGAAAAAAAATTACTTGAATCCAACTATTTTGTTAAATATGCTGTGTATTATATTTTTATATTATACAAGCTTTAAATTAACACTTTTATTATTGCCAGTAGTTTCATTAATTCATTCATTCATTCAGTCATCAGAAGCTTTAGTGTAGGTCTAATAAATTAATACTGTTACGTTGTTAACAGTCATTTTCTTTCTTTCTTTGTTTTAACTGTAGCGTTAGGGTGAGCCCAATAATATAAGAATCAATTTTTAAAGTGTCACAGTCTTCTGTCTTTTTGTCACTGTCTTCTGTGAGTGTTGTGTTTGTTTGGTGCCATGTGCTCTCTCCTGTCTTTTTCTGACCCCACCCATCTTGTCACCTCATTACTGTTTAGTTGCTACACCTGTGTTTCTCCCTTGCTCCCGAACTCATTTACCTTCACTCCGCACACCTGTCTCTTCATCACACACACAGCTGTTGCTCATTGTCATGGACTATATATTCTCGTCTCACACACCACTCTGTCTGGCTGTATTAATTGTTATTTGTTAACTGTAGTTGTGAACTGTGCTTTGTACTTCGGTCATAAAGTTTTGAACCCGTTTTGCCTTGTTGGCTTTTGTTTCAGTTTATTAAAATTGCTTCCCTGCATTTGGACCCTGACCCTGTTTCTTCCTCTGCGCGTCCTACCGCGCCCTGACATAAAGTCTATAGATTTATTTAATTGTTTATTGTATGCAATGAGCATGTAAATAAATGAACAAAGAAATAAATGCCTATTCAGATTTGAAATTTTCATTGCATGCTATGCTGTATAAAAAATATATATTTATAATTTGTAAATAAAACAATATCAGAGTATGTTTTTGAATAAAATACTATTTCATTGTATCTGCTACAAAGTTTGATGATTAATTCAGTGTTTATTTATTAAAATTTACTAGCAATTTCCAAGTGAAAATAGTTTCAAAATGTTTTTTTAACTGTACAGAAAACTGTACCACTTGCCCAATACATATCACAGTTTTTTTTAAATAGAGCTAAAATATTTAATTTATAGTACATATAAATATAGGCAAATATGCTTACTACAGGTGCATGATGCTCCTGAAATTATATAAACATTAAAGTAGCCTGTGAAGTATATAAAGTATTCATGTTAAGGTATGATCAACAGTAGATGTATATTCAAATATATAATGGCTAATACAATAACACTACAATGAGCGACCTGTAGTTCTGTTTTTTGCTTTCTCTACAGCCCCTGACAGAATTGCTTTATTATCCTCTAAGCATGATCCCGCAGACACACTCCTATGAAATTTGGCCTGTGACAGGAGCAGAGATGAGGACAGAGGAAATATTAACATTCTCTACCACCTCTCCATCTCCTAGATGTCTGACAACAGCGCCGTGGGTTAAGACAAAGTGGAGTGACAGCGAGTCGAAATGGCAATTCTCAGACAAGGAAAATAAGCCAAAACCCAAAACAGGGAATGAAGAAAAGGATAAGTTTGATGCACTGATTGAATGCAAGGTCTCCCCAGACACTGGCATTCACAAAAGCTTACTCCAGCTTTGAACCTCTTGTAGGGGCAGACAGTGTGAGGACATTAACCACGAAGAAAGGCAGAGAGAAAGATTGTGATGGAAACTCTGAGTGAAATAATCAGCACATGTTAGACGCTTCCAGCCATGGAGCGAGAATGCAGAGAGAACAAAGCTTTAGCTCACACAGGGCAGGAGAGCATGGAGGAAATGGAGTGGAAGAGAGGACACTGTTGGCATTTTCTCTTTCAGGACTGAGCATGCTGTGAATTGTCTCATGTATGGCTGCTGTTTAAACACAATAACATGCTTGAATCTGAAGTGTAATGGAAGAGAAGGGCACGCCACTGAACTCAAAATAACCACGTTCAACACAGAGATGTTATGTGAGTTTCCGATTACATTATGTATAATGCATGGCTCTCTGGATAACATAATCGTGATTGAAAATAATTGAAAAAATGCAATCTAAAATATACATTTTACATTGGTAATACTTTGTGACTCAAAAGTAAAAATGTCCTTATAGGATACAGTATTACACTTAAAATATAAGATGACCATAAAACCTGTTTCTACAGGTTTTTTATTTTTTTATTTTTTTATGGGCAATGTAGAACATGGCTGGCAGCAATGTTCACTTAATTATTATTAAATAAATATTATAGATAGAATATTTCATTATTTCAACTACCATTCAATATTTGTTTAATCCGTTTGTAAATAAATGCTTTTTCGTTTGAACTTTCTATTCATCAAAAAAACTATCACCGTTTCCACAAAAAATATTAAGCTATTTTCAGCATTTATAATGTGACACTGGAGACTGAAGAACTAGTTGCTGAAAATTAAGCGTTATCGCAGAATTATACAAAAACATTATTTAGAGATGATTGCCAGCATATATTGTCACTTACATATTAATGTGTACATATATTTTCAAGATTATCCTATTTTTTTTTCTCAGTAAAAACAAAACAAAAACAAATGCTACTTAAAAGTCTAATTTAAAAGTAGCCGCATCTGTACTAAACACAAAGTTGAATCTTCCATATCCCACTATAAAAATAATATTAATTCATCCATAACTTCTTGTTGGGATTAACTAAATATGTAAGTCCACTAGATCTGACTGAGCAAGATGAAGTTTAGAGCCGCAGACCACCCCTTCACTTTGATCAAGAGTATTACCCCTGGAAAACAAGCAAGCTGTACAGAAATAAAGTCCTCCTTCGATCCCTGTCAGTGCAGCTGACATTAGAATCCATCACTGTCAGCAAAATGAGTGTCTGCATCAACACTATCCAAGGTTTAAGCTCAAAATAAACATGATATTTCAGTATTTTGAGATAATACCCAGGAAGAAGCCATGTTTCCTTTTAAACTCTGAATATGCAACCACTTTGATGATTCTAAATATATCATTATATATAATATATCAAGAGATATTTCACCCACAAAAAAACTGCTACAGCAAGCAATAGTCATATATTTGAATGTTGAGCAGTGAGCTCACTGGCTACCAATACAGGAGAGAACCAATCAACTGTGCCATGTGATAATTATGTCATCAGGTCAGATTGAGTAAGACCTATCAGACTGCGTCATCTAGAGTTTCATGACAGAACTCTGTATTTCACCAAATAAATAAAAAATACAACTAGCAAAATCCCAACCCCCAAAATAAAAGATGGGAAAGATGTTAATCTTAAACAGATCTACAATTAAAGAAAAACAGTGGGTAGTGAATGAAATGCTAGAGTTGTTGTACTATTATTAATTATTAATTGTGTTAAAAGCATGTGAAGTGGCCTCTTTTAGTGAGGCATTGCGCAATGAGACCATCTCACATTTTTGTGTTTAGTGTCTTGGCTCTGCCTTATGTAACTCCAAATACAACAAAATATGTTTCTTTAAAACTAAGACTATTAGGATGCTTTTACAGAAGATGCAGGATATCAGTAGTTCTGAAGATTAGAAGAGTTCTTCTCTCCAGGGCCAATTTGATAAACAAAAACATCAACAACATTATTAAACATAATTTAGGAACAGCTTGTTTCTGTACTTGTAGTAGTCACTGTGTTTTGGTTTAATAGACCTGCTGGAGTGCACTTGTGTGTATTGCATCGTGCCACAGAGAATATTCATTAGTGCAGTAACCATTTCCAACATTGTGACGGGCATTTCATGAGTTAATTTCCAAAGGAGGATGGGTAATAAAGGATAAAGTAGCTTATGTAGGATAAGAATTGTCACGGCTGCTAACAGAACATCTAGCATAAAATGCAATCTCCCTTTGTGTTGACTGTGATTGTAAACGACAACTGGTAGGCTAATACTTCAGCTGGGCAGAGTCACTTTCCTCCAAGTACAGGTCCAAACACTGCTGCATTTGCCTCTCTGAAAGGAATTTCATTGCTCACTGGTTCTGAATTATCTCCTCAGCTGTTGGAATGAATGAATGGATTTCTTTAATTGATTAGGTTTAGGAATACTGTACCTTGCAGTTCTGTTGTATACAGCTTGACTGTATATTACATTACTAGTCCCTATAATAGTGAAAATGCTTTCTAGAGTCATGCCCTTTTGTTAGTAATTTACTAGTATATTAAAGGGTTAGTTCACCCAAAAATGAAAATTATGTCATTAATGACTCACCCTTATGTCGTTCCAAACTCATAAGACCTGCGTTCATCTTCGGAACACAGTTTAAGATATTTTAGATTAAGTCCGAGAGCTTTCTGGCCCTCCATTGAAAATGTATGTACGGTATACCGGCCATGTCCATAAAGGTAATAAAGACAGTGTTCCTGTAGCTCAAGTGGTAGAGCATTGGTTGGGGGTTCAATTCCCCGGGAACACATGAGAGATAAAAATTGATAGCCTGAATGCACTTTTAGTCGCTTTGGATGAAAGCATCTGCTAAATGCATTATATAATAATTTAATTTAATTTAATTTAATTTAATTTAATTTAATTTAATTTACTTTACTTTACTTTAATTTAATTTAATTTAATTTAATTTAATTTAATTTAATTTAATTTAATTTAATTTAATTTAATTTAATTTAATTTAATTTAAATTTTTCAATTTAAAAACATCATCAAAGTAGTCCATGTGACATCAGAGGATCAGTTAGAATTTGTTGAAGCATACATGAAGCATATTTGACGAAACACATTTTGGTCCAAAAATAACACAAATTACGACTTTATTCAACATTTTTTCTCTTCCGGGTCTGTTGTGGACACGTTAATTTTTTTCAATTTTCATTTTTGGGTGAACTAACCCTTTAAGACTCAACACTTCTGCTTCCTATATCTTTAAATTACCCAACACCCCCCCCCCCCCCCCAAAAAAAGCCTGTCTTTTATGGTCTTTTTTTGAATGGACTTCAGTTCTGACCTTGTAACTTAAATGGCCACAAGAGTGACAGTGTCCAGATTAATGCTTCCTCTTTAGTGATCTCGTCTCTCAGAGCTGTTGCCCTGGCCATGAAAATAAATTACAAGTTGCCGCATCCATCCATCATGTTTAACTAATGCCAAAGTGTAGAATTTCAATGTGACACTTATCCCCAAATTCAAAAGATATGAGATGTGCGGTCTCCCATCTCATTATAAAACCTCCGGAGAACAGCGGCCATAAACACATGACGGCATTTTCTTTCAACATTGACATTCAATCAATGTCTGAGGGTGTACCAAGAAAAAAAAAACTTATTAAAAGTAAACAAAAGCATGAGCTGCCAAACAAATTAAAAAGATGTCAAGTACGTCATTCATTCATTCGTTAATTTATTTTATGTGTAATAACGTTATAACGATTATGTGATAAAGTTATGTATGGTATAAATATGTATTGTTTCAATATCAATTTATCTGAATGTATTTGGACATTCATAACTCATTTGTCAAATCTGCAGGTGAGCTTGAATAACTGTGATGTTTAATAAATGTAACAACTTTAATAGTCCAAATAATTCCAACCTCTACCTCACTTCCCAAGTCCAACAGTTACAGTAAAAATCAACAAAAATACTGTATTTTTAAAATATCTTTAGAATAATACATTATTATTAATTTTTCTTAATTTGTGTTATTCATAATAAATGCTAATATTATATTTTTTTGCGTGTACATACTAATGTTACTGTATATAGCATAAATATGTAAATATGAAAAATAATTGAAAGTAAAAAATTATATACTAAATGTGTGTGTGTGTGTGTGTGTGTGTGTGTGTGTGTGTGTGTGTGTGTGTGTGTGTTGGGGTGGAACAGTACACAGATGTCATGATTCTGTACGTACCTCAGTTCGGGGGTCACAGTTTGATACGATTTCAGTACAACAATGGAAAAAAAAATCTGCTATGCTAGGTTTATTTTCATTTATTTTGAACAGACAGTAGTACAAATTACACATTCTTCCACCTAGATGTCAAAATACTGAATATTATTACATCATGTTAAATACATATAATCTGCAGAACATATCTATACATACAACAATGAATAAATTATTGAAATATATGTGATTTAGTTTACACATACACAAGTGGAAAAAACAGTGCGGCAGATAACGTCTCAGGTTATGAATGTAACCTTGGTTCCCTGAGTAGGGAACGAGACACTGCTTCCTCTAGTGGGCGCTATGGGGAACACCTCATCGTGACCCGTGTCTGAAGCATACATTGAAAAAACACCAACTTGTTGGCTGGCTACAGCCTCTGACGTCACTACTGGCACGACTATAAACAGGCACCGGGAGAACACGTCATTCACCTCTTCATCTGAAGCTTGTGTCCGAAACATGGCAGGGAGCTTGAGGATGCAGTGTCTCATTCCCTACTCAGGGAACCACGGTTACATTCGAAACCTGAGACATTCCCTTTCAAGGGAACTTCGAACTGCGTCCTCCGGGGGGCGCTATGGGGAACAGCATACCCACGCCGCCATGCTGAGGGGAGTGCAGGCCAGAATCATGGCGAGCACTAATTACCAACTCTACCATTTCCACGGGAGTTGCCCCTGGGATGTTTAGATGGCTGTACGTGACAGTACCCCTTATGGCCAAAAGCCTAAGCTACACACCCAACTTAATTGTTAGGGCCTCGGCCCGGGGTAGAGCTGAAGGCTTGGAATCAGAGAAGATTCCTTTAAAGGGATACGGCTAAGAACCTAGCATTTTCTACCAAGTCTTGACTGTCACACAGGGGCTACAGCTAGCTTACGCATGAGCTTGCTGAAAGAGCTGTCTTAACAGTTCTCTAGTAGCTACACCCTGTTTAGATAGGTATCCGAGGATAGACAGGTGGAGTAGCACCCAAGATGAACAAGGCTTTTACCAACTCAAGAAAGAGAGTGAAGAAACCGCCCAAAGCCCTCACCATATAGGATTTTAGAAAGAACACAGAATACTAGCGAACTTATACCACAGTGTGGATTTCAGAAAGTGTGCAAATAGTTCACGTGCACACTTACCATAGCATGGATTTTCAAATACTGTTCTAAGGAGGGGGTCTCATGGCACTCTGATAGAGCAGCTCATAGATGGAATGTTGCATCTCAAAACAGTATGATTGAGAGTCATCAACTCGATCTATGGAAACAATACTGGAGCACTCTGGGGAAAAAAACCGAGAACTCAGTCTTTTATGAGAGGAGAACTCCGAGCTCAGAGTAGCACGCTTGGGTCATTGGTGACCCTTTTTGGAAAAAGGGGAGTGCTGCTAAACTACCACGAGAATCACCCAAATAGCCCCTCATGTTGAGGGAAGTGATGCTTGAAGTGTATAAATAAATACACACTGGCTGAATGGAGCCCAAGAAACCAAGGTCTAATCATCGGTAACTCTTACCGTACAGGATTTCAGAAAGAATGCAGAGACTTGCGTGCACACTAACCACTTACATGGATTTTAGAAAGTGTGCAAAGTGTTCCGTGCACACTGACTACCATGTGGTTTTGAGAAAGTACACAAAGCTTAGCGTGTGTACCTAAAGTTTTCTAAGCATCGCAGAGGCACTGAATCGCACAGGAGAGGCAAGCTCAATTTTACAAACCTCAGGCGAGGGGAGCATCACCTGAGGAAGTATATACAAGAAGACTTCTGTAACTGGCACCTCCACTTTCTACTAGATGCGACTGCACCACTAAGTGACCAGGAGACCCCTGAGGGTGACCTGGCCGGACATCCATGAAATTCCATGCAGTGCTGTGCCAGGCCTGATTATCAAGGAGGCTCCCGCAGAAGCCTGTGATCTCAGCCACCTAATACCGGAACATGAAGCCGGATGGCTGGTGCTGGCAAGTGTTTAGTAAACACTGTAATTGAGCACTGCAAAGGAAACTCACAGAGTTTATTAGTAGACACATAACCACCAGCAATTTAATACACATAACTTTATACAGAGAGGGTTACATACTCACCCACCCTCCTGCATTGGAGTCCCGCTCAAGGGGCGCCCCCTTTTAGTCCGCACCATCAGTAAGGTGGTTGCTATGAACATAAAACCAGCCAAAAACATTATAGGTCCAGCATAGGAGACTGTTATGCAAGAGGTTTCCACCTAACCTTGATCAGGTGAAGAGCTGGTGGTTACAGGGGAATTAGGAAGGGGAGGATAAAAGCAGAAGTTAAAAATCCCTGAAGGAATTAGTAGATTCCACGGTATCACTCTAATTCGGGACGAGAACGCTGCCTCGTCTGGATTACTTCCCTTAGGTTCGGTACCTCCTCGTGACCCACGATTCCTCTTACCCCTGCCCGCAGGTGGGGGAGGAGCGCAAGTCGCGACACTAGCCATCTGTGCCAGTCTTTGATCCTCAGATCAAGGCAGGCAAGGACCCCTATGTTGTTCGGGCTCGGACCTGGACCTTCGTGGAACGAAGTATCTGAAAGCAGCAGAGCGCGCCTTCGTCTCCCTGAACTTCTCAATCACCGTCTCAACGGAAATACAGAAAAGTTCAGAAGGCGAAACCTGAGTATCGGGAAGAAAGCCTTTTCTTTCTTCCCGATGTCTGCCAAGTTCATCCACAGATGTCTATCCGCTGCCACCATGGCCACCATAGTCCTGCCCATGGCAGAGGCGGCCTGCTTGGTAGCATGGAGAGAGGTTCGTGGTGCGGCGCGGCTACCTGATCAGGAGAAAGGACCTCGCCTCTATCTAGGTCTCTTAGCAGATCAGCCTGATAACCCTTGAAGCACCACCATCATGTGGAGATCATGCAGAAATGGAAGGCTCACCTGAGCTGTAGGGCTATGGTCAGAAAGATAATGCTCATCCACGTTTTTTTTTTTTTTTTTTTTTTTTTTGTGGCCTTACAGCATCACCTTGTTAGCGCACTTAATGGCAAGTCCAAATTTGCAGTGGCGTGATCAATAACCTCTAACAGTGAACGAGAGCGGTGCAGATGCATGCAGATTGCCTCCTCAAAGACATCGCATGCATGCTCTTCACCCAAACAAATGATGCCGACACGGATGCACACATTGTCTTAATGCTTGCTAGTAGTTACCATGATATCTAGAGAAAGATCGCTCTTTCATTTGGAAACCAAGGTCCTATAGTCTGGAGGAAGGGTGGAGAAGCTCATAGTCCATGTTGCTTGAAGTCCAGTGTTAAGTTTCCACAGTCTGTGATGATTTGGGGTGCAATGTCATCTGCTGGTGTTGGTCCACTGTGTTTTTTGAAAACAAAAGTAACTGCACCCATTTACCAAGAAATTTTGGAGCACTTCATGTTTCCTTCTGCTGACCAGTTTTTTGAAGATGCTGATTTCATTTTCCAGCAGGATTTGGCACCTGCCAACACTGCCAAAAGCACCAAAAGTTGGTTAAATGACCATGGTGTTGGTGTGCTTGACTGGCCAGCAAACTCACCAGACCTTAATAACATAGAGAATTTATAAGGTATTGTCAAGAGGAAAATGAGAAACAAGAGACAAAAAATGCAGATGAGCAGAAGGCCACTGTCAAAGAAACCTGATCACCTCCATGCCATACCGATTTGAGGCAGTAATTAAAGCAAAAGGAACCCCTACCAAGTATTGACTACATGTACAGTAAATTAACATACTTTCCAGAAGGCCAACAATTCACAATTTTTTTTTTTTTCGGTCTTATGAAGTATTCTAATTTGTTGAGATAGTGAATTGGTGGGGTTTTGTTAAATGTGAGCCAAAATCATCACAATTAAAGGAACCAAAGTACTTCAGTCTGTGTTCATTGAATTTATTTAATACACAAGTTTCACAATTTGAGGTGAATTATTGACATTTCCACTACATTCTAATTTATTGAGCTGCACTTTTGTTTGTGAGTGTGTGTGTGTGTGTATATATATATATATATATATATATATATATATATATATATATATATATATAATCAACATGTCTGTTATATAATATAATATAATATAATATAATATAATATAATATAATATAATATAATTCAGAATAATATTCAGAGTCATTTTAATCACCGTTCCATATTAATGCGCTCTTTTAATTGATGCACACAAACACACACACACATCACTCGCGAACACATACACACACAGAAAGAGAGAGAGATTCGGAGATCGCAGATTGCACTGCACACACACATGTACTTGTCAACTTTCCTGTGATTCGTATTAATAAAATACCAACAATGAAGTGTTAAAATCACTGTTTTAGAAGTAATTCATAGTTTGTAGAGAGACGCGCAGATGCAGGTAACTTTCTCTCTCTCACAATAATTAGTTGAATTAAATGCTATAATGTATTCAAATAAATGGTATCGTAACACACTATTTCATCTCTGTGTTCGATTTACAGCTTGCAGAATTCTAGAGCTAACATACTGTAGCTAACTGACGAAAATAACGATCATTTTTACCCTTCCAGTCAAATATTGCACTGCAAAGAGCAATATTAGTTTTAACTTTTCTTTAACTTGATAAAAATGACCATGGAATAAGCGGGATAATCAACAGCTTCAGCGCATTAAAGTATTTTACATGCACTTCTCACAGGTTCCTGGCCTCCACGCCCTGAATTTAAAATCCTTTAATGCACAACAAGACTTTGACTATCCCTTACATATAATATTATTTTAAAGATGACTCCAGACATGTCAATGATGTGGAAGTGCAAATTCAGGTTTAGAAAATTTAAAAGTGTTATAATTTTCCCTTCCCTCCCCAGATGTCTTAATTCGGTCTAGTAAAAATTGCAGCTATGCTGCTATTTAACTATTAATTTTATATGAATTAAAAATTTTAAATGGGTTACATCCATTTCTCCCTGTAACAAAAAACACATCACCTTTGCCAGCTACCTGAATTATAACTTATATATTTATATCCTTCTGAAATGTATCCATGATTTGTCTCCATATGCCAAATGCTTGATGATGCTATTCAGTTTCTCTCAAAGAGGCAAATGAAATAGGATTTTCCCTTGCTTAACTGCAGACAGATTCTCATTCTCATCTTCTGGCTATGGAACGGTGTTCATTTATTGGAGGCAAGCCAAAATGACAGTAAATGTGATGAGAAGGAATCTAAGCAACAGACTGAGGCATTACAAGGTAGAAGATAATATGTCGGGGCACATATGGCCAGGCCTGAAATGAAAGTTCCATATCAGGATAAATTTTTTTATTTGTTTGTGAACATGCCATGATAAAAATAGTGTATTTTACCGCTCATATATTCACACTGATGTGCTACACACTGATGCAGATATACAAGATGGGCATCGACAGGAAATGAGAGGCTATCATGTTTTCCACTGTTAGGCTTTCCTCCAATTCACTGAGGTGTAACACACACTGTTGTGATTGTCTCAGCAGTGCTTGTGTTTTGTCACAGCAGTATAGAAGCCCGCCAGTATGTCGTAGCACCGCATGCACCCCTGAATGTCAATAAGCTAGTGGCCTCTGACTAGCCTACTCTCTAACAGACCATTACCCGCTGTGATGAATTCTGTGTCTATGTCAACACTTTGACCCAGCGCTATTGCTTTTCACACTGTGTGGACTTTATTACATTTAGCAAATATAAGAGTATAGCTATCATGTCTAGAATTTTTAAATGAGAGCATATTTACTGTTTAGCAATAGCCTATTATACAAGCTGTACAGTAAGTGCCATTTTTTTGAATATCATCAGTGCTTAGCATGGAATATCATCCCAGCAACAATTTGATAAACAAGAGTTTAATGAGTAACTTAAATATTTGCTCCATCAATCAAAATGGTTCCAAACAAAGCCAAAGCAGAACTGATGTGTTTCTCTGAGCAATACAGTAGTGGCATTTTGTGATCAGTGTTTTTAAAGGAATTGGTTGGAAGAATGATTCAATGACTTGCTTATTTTGTTCCTGAAAACTGTTTTTAAGAATCAGTTGGGTAATTTAATGACTCACTCACACACACACACACACACACACAAACAAATAACTTGTATCTTTGCTGAATAAATCAGTGTTTTTGAAGGAATCGAATGGAAGAAAGATTCAGTAGCTTGTTACTCACTTGTTTTGTTTCCTGAATTAATCAGTATTTTTTTTTTTTACAAATCGGTAGGTGAAATTACACACTTGTTTATTTCGTTGCTGAATTAATGAATGTGTTTGTTGTATGTTTGTTTGTTTTAAGAATTGGATGAGTAAATTAATTAATTAAAAAATACAGGAACTTGTTGCCACCTTCTGGCATAACAATATAACTTGCATAACAATATAACAGTTGAGTTTTTTTTTTTTTTTTTTACATTTAAAAACTTTGGTAACACTAAGGTTCCATTTGTTCACAAAAAAAAAAAAAAACATTTACTAATACTGTATTCAAATCAAAAGTTGTAGTTTATCTGTTAATATTATCTAATGAATCTAACGTTAACTAACACAAACAGCTGTAATTTCATTAACATGAGCAAAGATTAATAAATACTACAGCAAATTTATTGCTCACTATTTGTTTATGGATTTAAATAATGTTAACTAATAGGACCTTATTATAATGTGTGAACCAATTTTTCCACCCATAATGCAAGAAATGTAATTACTTTAGCAATTATACTTTTCTTATAGAAGAAGTCCTGCCATTGACTTTTTGAAAATAATTTTAGTTTAAAAAAAAAAAGCTTCAGGGATAAATGTTCTCTGACATTGTGTAACACAGATGCCAGATTAAGAGATTGGATAATGGGCCCCTGTCAAATCTGCTCATTTTAAGTCATTGCTATGGCTGGAGGGTCTGGTTTAACTTCGCTCTGAAAGTATTGGAATGTCGGATCCCTTTATATGAAGCCTAAAACATACTCCAATCATACAGCCAAATGTATTTATCATCACAGGACACGGACTGCTGACATTGTCAGTTATGATGTAATTCCATACACATGTATTATATTTCACGAGTTGGCCTTGCAGATAATAAAACAAGAAGAATAGTAGGCGTATTTGGCTTGCAGTCCTGGGAGAGAGTTTCAAGCTCGTTAATTCCTCCCGAACCCGGGACACTCCCCCCTGTCCGGGGAGAGGGTTCCGGGCTCGGTATTTGCCCAAACACAGAGCATTCCCCCAGTGGGAATGGGTCAATGGTGAGGAGTTGGGATGGCGGAGACTGATGTCAAGTGATTAATGGGCTGTTGGTGGCACTAATCTCACACTAGCTCTGTAATGGGAAAAATAATAATAATAATAATAATAATAACAATACTAATAACAATAATAATAATAATAATAATAATTAGAGGCCAGATAACTCTCGCAAATTAATTCCACAACAGACTGGACTTGAGTGAAGAATCTGACCGCCACAAAGATGAGGCTGTGCAAAATAGAAGTGATGTCCATTTACAGAATTCTTTCTTTGATTCGCATTCAAGGTTTGAAACTTTTGGTTATCAGCCTGAAAGAGCAATAAATTTTGAGCAGAACTATATACTATTACTACTACTACTACTACTATAATAATAATAATAATAATAATAATAATAATAATAACTATTATTATTATTATTATTATTATTATTATTATTATTATTATTATTATTATTATTATTATTATTATTATTTTGACAAAGAGCCTACCAAGCCAAAAATAATAATAAAATCCATAAAGTATGAATGAACTGACTAAGTGCTTAATCTACTATGGAGCTGATGGGTTCTCACTTCTGTCTTGACAGCATTGTTCATTAACCAAGGTACATGTTTAATGGATTTAATGTATGTAACACATACAGTGACAAGTCCGTCCATACATTTGCTTTTTTCTCTTTTTACTTTTTATTTGTTACACGTTGCATAGATGACAATTTTGTTGACATTACCAAATAAGTGCAAAAGTGTCCGCTTTGAGTAAATGTCAAAGGCAGGAAGGGGTCAAATGCTGTTACAGCTTTCAGACAGAGTTTATTCCCACTTGAGAACTCAAAAATAAATGGTCTTCAGTGTTCTTTAAATCAGCTCCTTGAATAGTATCAGATCACTAGACTTACCCATAATGCATTTACCTTTATTTTCATTATCACTCTGACACAGTTATTACTCATAGTTGGTCACCCTCGTATTATACATCCTGCTGTGTGTCTGGATGTTTGAATAGATAAAAAGGAACAAAGGATGTATCCGAAATCTTGATGGTCTTTTTCATTAAGTCTAATCTGAGGATGAATGAATAAACCCATTCTAGAGACCACAGATAATTTTTTTCAAGAATAATGGAAAAAGAGGCAGTCCATCAGTCTTGAAAATGAGAAGCCATCCGAACCTTCATGACAAAATATACCTTTGTTAGCTGTAAGTTGTTTTCATGTTGTATGTCATTCATTGATAAACAATCTCTCTCTCTCTCTCTCTCTTTCTCTCTCTCTCTCTCTCTCTCTCTCTCTCTCTATCTCTCAGTTTCAATTTAGGTGAGCTTTACTGGCATGAAAAAACTGTACATTTGTATTGGCAAAGCAGTTAGTGCACCTATGTATTAACAGAAAGAAAAAGAATAATAGTAATAGTAATAATAAAAATATATAAAAGTTATTAAGCATGTAGTGCAAAACTTAAATCTCTCTCTCTCTGTCTCTCTCTTTCTGGTTGTTGGCTTTGAAACTGGAATAACAAGTATAGAGAAGGACAGTTGGGCAGTATGCAATGTGGTCTTTTGTTTTGCCCTGAGCAGCTCTGGTTGGGTTATACAGGCTTAAAGTGATATGAAAGCATCTGAGGACGGGCCTCAGAACAAATCCTCCACCCCAACCCAATGAAACATGCATCTCAATGGAGTCCTGAATGGAGAGAAGGCATTCCAGATATTGGATTGAGATGTTTATATCATATTATGTATGCAGAAGCGTAAAATCAGTGCCTTTCTCGTTGGAATGTAGCCTGTGCTTGGTGCCATTTACCCAGTGAATTCAGATGCTATTTTTAAAATGCTATTAAGATAATAAAGCAGCTGCATAATGCAGATGCAGGCATCTTTGATCTCAAATCCAGTCAACAGGTAACTCAATTGTGAAGATTCAGTCCTTTACTTTTTCACTAGTTCTCTTTTTCTAAACCATAGAGTTCACCGCAAGTTTAAGTTTATTTTTTGGTTCAAGGATCCCATCAGCCTAAAATGTTGTCGTTTTGGATATATTGGTCTTTGTTTTCATTATCAGCCGAAAAAGAAATATAATTATATTAAGTAAATTAGATTAATTTATGCCAATTAAAATGTGATTTCTTTGCCATTTACCAAACCTCACTATTTAGAACTTATGAATTGTGTTTAATTAGTTTCAAATGACCTATTTCACTTAAATTCATCTTCATACAATTGAAATTGGTAAATATATATATATATATATATATATATATATATATATATATATATATATATATATATATATATATATATATATATATAAAAGACTTAAATACTTTTCATATGAATTGCATCTCAACATTTTGTTTCTGTGAATATCAATTTGTATTCACTTCAATTCCATTAATGTTTATTTGTATAGCACTTTTCAAAATAAAGCAGCTTTAGAGGAGAAGTTTCTAAATTTCAGTTAAAAATAATTTGTCAGAGGTTACTAGGTTAAAGGGCGCCTATTATGAAAAAAATGTTTGGACATAAATGTGTCTTGGCAGTGTGTGAACACAACCACCCTACAATGATAAAAATCCACCAACTTCTCATTTTTTTAAACTCCTTTAAACCAAAGCTGTGTCCGAAATCGCTCACTTGTTCACTCATTCACTAATCCCTATATAATGTATGGCAGTCGAGTGCACTTTATTCAATTATATATTCAATTTTATATCAGAAAGGAGTAAACAAAAGTTAGTGAACAATTCTGGATGCTGACATATACACTGCGCAATAGAGCTGTCTCAGAAACATAAAAAAAAAACCTGGTTAATTTTTATTTTGTTGGGGTCCTCCTGTTATGGTCTGTACTTGTGTTTCTGTATTTGGTTGCATTGTGAGTATTTGCAGCGCGTTTCTTTATTTGGTTGTGCTGTGAACATTTGCAGCATGTTTTGTATTTGATTGTGTTGAGAGTATTTGCAGCACATGTGCTGTCAAAACTAATAAAGATGTTTTTTTAATTTGCTGGTGATTTTTCTATTTACATGTGTTTCCTGAAATTTTAGTACGTTGAGCTCTCTTGGCCACCATAGTATAACATAATTCTGTGTCACATCTGAATGGATAAAGTGTTGCACTGTTAGTCACTTTACAGTGTGGCGGAAGTGCAGTGCACCTTTACCATCAACTGTACGGGTGAGGATATCACTCTGCTTTTGCTCATGTTTGGCAGATGCATTGGGTAGCACCACTTATACTTTGAGTATTCCACTGTTTTTCAGTTTCTCATGTGCTGTAATTGCTTCAGCGATTGGTCCACAACTTGACCGGTAATGTCCCAGTTACCCCGTTGACCAGTACATGCCTGGACACAGCTCAAGTCAGTCTCACTATGCCTGCCGTTTTGATTCTCACGCAGTGTGATGTCAACAATGTCTTGCAAGCAATCCCGATGCTCTGTGTTTGGATGTAAGACTGAACATTAAAGTCTTCATTTTCTCCCAACATCTGGGCTGCTGTGGATTACTTTCATTTTTCAAGGTAATGTGCCTCAAAATCTATCTAAATACGTGTATCACTCCAAACTTCTTTATGAATGTCATGTCGTTAGAGTGCTTAGCATTTTAACTGCATTTGTGTCCGTACATTAAGTATTTTTTAAACTGATCAGCGTTCGGTAGTGTGGTCGCGCAGCACGGTCAATTGATCCACGCCGATGACAGGTCAGCGCAAGCTCTTTAACATTGCACTGTTTCGTCCCACTTTCAGTACATTTGGCTTCCCATTTGTACGGCTAAACACAGGTTCTCTTGCTCTCAGTTATGCTTATTATGTTTATTGCTGTAGATATGCAATGCAGAGAGAGGTATAGGCGACGCCCTCTTCTGGAGACTGGGCTGGAATTTGCAGCTCATTTGCATTTAAAGTGATACACACCAAAACAGCTCTTTTTTTAGACACACCGCATAAACCAGCTGTTTTAATAAATTATCTGTTAGGTATTTTAGCCTGAAACTTCACAGACACATTCTGGGGCCACCCGAGGCCAATTTTACAAAAAGGGACATAATAGGTGCCCTTTAACCTGTTAAACTGACCCCCCATTATGGGACTCACCTAACATATAATTGTAACAGTTTCCTATTTCAGTGTGTTACAAACATAAAGACCCTTTGGGCTTTACTTTTTATCAACCAGATTTGATAATGCTCAAAAATATTAAAAGTTATAGACACTGAAGTACCTTGAATTTTTGTTTTGTTTTTGTTTTTTAACACACTTACATATATGTTTTTATTTGATATAAAAATGTCTCATGAGTTTCTATTTCAAATCTGAATAAGATATCATGAACAAAAAAAAAAATAAACATAAAAATGAGACTCCTGCAAATATTTTTATGAGACTATGCCGTTTTTTTACTACCAAGACGCAGTTTCTTAGCATGAGTTATTCCATAACGGACACAAACAGTTGTTTGTCGCTGAAGAACTGAAACGTAAACAAAGGAATTATGATCCATATTACAATGTTATTGCTTCATTGGACCAAACGTGCTCCATGAGATGTTGTTCAGTGGATCCTTACCTTTCTAACTAAACTGGGATTTACAGCTGTGGGTGTGTTTATGACTCGTTATTACGACGGATCTGGTATGTACTGCGTTTCCATTATTCATGTTTTGAAGTGTACTGCTTACACAAATGTAGCAAATACAGTTTTTATAAGCTTTCCATTGAAAAACAGCAATCTGTCGTTGATGCTTGAGGCTTAGATCTTTATAATGATATATAGTTTGTCAAGATTAAATTTGTCCCATTTCATTTAATCTATTCATAAACACTGACACATGCGAGTTGAGGGGCATTGAGGACGCCCGCGCCGGGGTGCAGGCTAACAGGTTTTAATTAACCTAAAAAATGTGTGATGTAATGTCCACATGGCAGAAATCCTCCAGTTAGTTAATAACATGTATTCAAGCATAAATAACTGAACACAATTAAGGCAAAGATTACATGGTGTGATCATGAGTAAGAAAAAAGGAATGAATAATGAAAAAAATAAAATAGGAAAATAGGAATCCATTTCAAATATTTGAGTGAATGTGGTCATTTATCACCCCTCTTGACACTCACTCATGCTTAAACTCCACCTAGGAATTTGACATAAGATTCATCCAAGTGCATAATCTATTTTTTTCCCACAATTTGCTGAGCAATGATCTGGTCTATTCAGTATCCAAACTCCCATTTGCTGTCTTATGCAGGTCTTTACAAACAGCATCAGTAATGTTTCTAATGGTTAGTCAGCTGTTGTGCTGTCAAGGTGATGTGTTTTGTTTCATTATTACTTCATGACACTTACAAAAGTCAATAGCTTAACAGAGTTGTGTTTCCTAAGCAACAATCCATTTAGATTTCACCTGTTTTTTTTTTGTTTGTTTTTTTTGCAAAATGATTTTGCAAATTTGTGTTTATTGTAGCATAAACTTGACACCTGGTCATTAATTGTTTCATAATTTTGATACAGATTTAGCTATGTCATGCTTAGCTGGTGATACAGTATAATAGTTCTGTTTTTGCAAAAAATAAAAAATCTATTTAACATCCAGACTGCAAAACTGCTCAGATAAAGAAGAATGTTTGTTATATAATATAATATAATATAATATAATATAATATAATATAATATAATATAATATAATATAATATAATATAATATACGTATATATATATATATATATATATATATATATATATACATTTATATATTTACCAATTTCAATTGTATGAAAGTGAATTTATAGCATTCAACATCATAATATATAGAGATTAGAGCAGTATCATTTCACATAACCCATTTTTAAGCCCACCTGCAAGGATACCAGCTGAGCCGAGAAAGGGGTGGAGGGAATGTAAATAAATAAATGTAGTTGAAAAGATAAATCATCAACCTGTGCTGAGGCTGAAAGGAAAGGGGGAGAACAGGAGGTAAATGATGGATGGCCTCCGAGAGCAAGCTGAGAGTTTGATGACTCGAAGTTGCGGTACATAAAGCTCCTTCTTTTCCCTCAAGGCCTTTGTTTTATCACATTTTCATTTTACCTTTCCACAGAGCTACTGCCCTGTTCCTGATGCCCTCTGTTATGTTATGAGCTGACAGAGTAGCCTTCCTTCTGGAAAAGAAAAAAAAAAGAAAAAATGGCCTTTAGTCTTGAGGGGCTCCACATACACAGGCTTCACATCCTTCTTGCTTCCCCCACGCTCCTTCCATATTATTAATTAGGTTTCCTTCTGGAGCCACATTATTGCCTTAAACCAAACACTGCCTGCACTGCTCACCGTTGAGAACATGTGTGCCTCTCCTGGCTGCAGATGGAGGGGAAGAGAGAAAGAGACTAAAAGATAAAGTGAGCAAGGTAGAGTCAGGGATGTAAAGCGAGAGAAAGAGAGCGAGTGAGCGAGAGAACGGATAGGAAATGTGAGAGGGAAAAAGCAGAGCTGACTTTCTCTGTGTGTGTGTGGATATGACAGCGTGTGTAGCCGGCCAATCAGAGCACACCTTCTGAGCTGCAGCAGGCTGGCAGATTTGGGAGCTCTAGCGGTTCTGTTCTGGACTGGATTGAGCTGCTGCACACATACTCTCTGTGTGACTTAAAAAATGTGGAGGAACATTGGGAGCGCACCATCGTATTCCAAAGCCTTGTCATCTTTTAAGGAAAGACTGAGAAGGTAAGAGGCACTCTCTGTGTTGGTTTTTTTTTTCTTTACATAACTCATCTGCTGATTGAAGCTTGAGTGCTGCCTCTGTTTGTCTGCCTTGTGTTGAGGTGGCATTGAGAAAAAGTCTGAGAGTTGTTCTAGTGTACATATGGTCATAGACGAAACAGAGCACCAGTATGAGGGAAGGAAGGCAGTGTCTGTCCATTGATCTGTGCCTCTTTCATTACTCCAGCACTTTATTGTGGCCGCATGCGATTCTTTAAAGCTCTGTCTCACTTTCCAGTGAACAAACAGAACAGCAAGTGCAGCTGTCGAAAGCCCTTGTGGCTGATTCTTTAGTGCTTCTTGATTGCCTTGAGAAAAATGGACTGCAAGCTGTCTTTCTTCTACTTCTTTACAAATATATATATATATATATATATATATATATATATATATATATATAATAAAATGTTATTAATAAATTTAAATCACAAAAATATTTCATTCAGATGATAAAAAAGAAATGGTTACAGTGAACTCCACATGCTTGAAATTTGTTATTTATAAAAGATGATATATAACTTATTTAATTTAATATAACCATTAGATTATATATATATATATATATATATATATATATATATATATACATTAGATTATATATATATATGTATCTATATGTAATGTATGTATATGTGTGTATATGCATCCTTCATCGTTCTTAGGAAAGCATTCAGGCATATAGTAAATTGAGAACACTCAAAGACTGAGGGCTGTCTGACAATGATTAAGTGATTAGACCAGCCTGTGTTTGATGCATGAGGGAAGTTGTGTTGTGCTTGAGCTAATGCCTCCATGCCAAGGTGACAAACGCACATCAATGGATCCCTGGAGTCCCTCCCCCGATATTACTAATCCTGTAGCAGGCATTCAGTCTCAGCATCACCTGCTCCTCATGCCACTGGATTGAGTGAAAACGGCAGGGAGAGCTTTGAGGTTACAAAACCACTTCAGTTCTATAAAAAGATCTGCAATTTAGTGCTGTGAAGTGAATAAGACATGAGAAGTAGAGGGGGAAAATATTAAATTGAATAAAGTGGGCTGAATCAACTGCACTGGGGAAATTTTACTGCTTCGTGTCTCGAAGGTTGTCTCTGATGCATGAGCCGACTTTAACAGGAAAGAATGTTCTAGGTTTAGTCAATTTAAGCTAAATCGACTGCACTTGTGGTAGATTTTTCAGTGGTACCAAAACAATTTTTTTTGGACGTGTGCTTCATTTTCTTAAAGAAAAGAGAAATAATGTCACTGTGGGGCACTTATTAGAGGGTGAATGGGACCAATTTCGGAAATGTGAAAAATTATAATTGCATAAAAGCACCCAAAACTTGCAAACTTACAAAAAAAAAGCTGTAAAATTGTTCTCATCATATTTATGATAATTTGGGGGTTTTAAGGCGTAATGTTGCAATGGCAGTAAAATTGTGAATTTGGATATAACTTGCACAGAAAAAAGTTAGTAAGTGAACATCACTCTAATATAATGTATATCAGGGATAGGCAACTCCGGTCCTGGAGCTTAGCTTCAGCCCTCATAAAAACTCATCTGCCTGTATCTATCTAGTAATCCCGAAAACACTGATTGCCTTGTTCAGGTGTGTTTAATTAGGGTTGGAGCTAAACTCTGCAGGATAGTGGCCCTCCAGGACCGGAGTTGCCTATCCCTGATTTATATTGTTGTCTAACATTGAGTATTTTAATATTTACCTATTGACTTCCATTGTAAGTTCCTCATCATGACCCAAATTTTGCTTTTTTGTTTTTTTTTAAGTAGCTAATTTTTGTGGTAAGTGCTTGTTACCACAAGTTTAACTTGCACTGAACACTGGAAATATTCCTCGAACATTATCTCACAATACAGAATGACTCCTAGATTCAATTTACGTGAATATTCCATCACTAATGTTTCTTTCTGCATGTATAAAAAGATTAATTCAAGCAATGAGTGGGGTAGAGAGCCGACAGGAACAAACATGGAAAAATGTCATTGTGAAAAGACGCCTCTCAGCCACTGTTCCATCCGAGCCACACTCCATTCCAATTAGCATCCTAATTAGCTGCACTGGATTCTAATCAGTATTACAAATTTGTTTTGAAGACCTTGAGAAACCTGAGTGAATCAGTCGAGACCCTTTTGCTCTTGAAGTGCAGAACAAGGGAATGTGAGTTATTGCTGCCTCCTACCCTACCTGTGGTTTCAGGTGTTATTGGAACTGTGTAACACCCTTTTATCTTGCTTAAGATGATTATTATTGAATCTGTGCTCAATTCACTTCTCAATTCTAATGAGTTATTTCTTTATTCTGCATAAAATTGACACTACTGCACAAATCCACAAAAATGTTTTTATATTAAAAGACTTAAACTTGGAAACTGATAATTATACAAAATGGGTCGCATTTGGAAAATTGTTCTGGACATCTAATGTCGTAGACAGATGCATTTTGGATGGCAAATTGTGAAGATAAGGGTTCAGCGATTGAAAACTTTGACAACTGTCTGTTTTAACATAAACCATTGGAAAAGCATGAAAGAAACGTAGCTGTCACCCAGTATTAGTCAAAATGCACTCAAAAAGCAATTTCTTTTCAAGGCAACACAATAAGCTTGAAAGAGCGAGAAAAGGCTTCGCCCTCCCTCCTCCTCTTGAAAAATCTTCAGCAAGACTCAGTAAATAAATTGCGTTTCTGATTGAGCAGATGGACATTATTCTGAATGAGAAGCTACAGTAGCATATTCATTTCCTCTCGAAACTAGACTCAGGCTTCTGCTTTTATTCAGCATATTTTTTTTGCTCTTTTTCTTTCATATTCAGCGAGTAAAAAGCTATCATTTATATATATAGATATATATATATATATATATATATATGTATATATGTATATATATATATATATATATATATATATATATATATATATATATATATATATATATATATATATATATATGTATGTATGTATGTATGTTTTTAAATGCGGAATAGGCTAACATGGTTATTTTTTATGGAATAAAAATTGAGGGGGGTGGGGGTTTGGGGGTTTGCCATCATGACATCTTTGTTTCCAGGCAGAACATTATAGAACGGCACACACATGTCTCCTGGTTATCCTGTACAATCAAACCAATCTGACGACAACTTCGAAACTCTTGAAGTGTTTCCACTTTTGTGTGCCATATGCATCGGACGTTTAGCCAAATTTCCATGGGTGTGACGTCTGAAGCTGAGACTAGGCATAATGTGGCTAAAGGCACCTTTGATATTATTTTTACCTAAACCACTAGATGGCACTAAAATGTGGCATTGCACTTTCCAAAATATCCGCTTCTATTTGCAGATAAAATAAGATAAAATGCAGACAAATATCTGAATATTTGTCTGATCTTTCACGCAATCGCAGGCAGCAGCACAAAGTTGATTCTGTGCTTACTTGATCTAAGTAAGCACAGAAAAAAAAAAGTAAATGAACAATTGCCTGTCTTTATGAGTCAGTCATTAAAGTATTCTCTAACTGATTTGTTCAAAAACATTGATTCATTCAGGAATTAAATAAGTGAGTCTTTGAATCATTTACTCAATAGATTCATTGAGAATGAAACATCACTGCTGATGTGTGATGGTCAGAAAACTGCAACAATCGATTGTTGTCTATTTTCATTTTTTGAGGAACAAAAATGGATAAAGTAACTGGCAATTGTGTCTGAAATCCAATTTACTCATTATTAACTTCTTGTTTATTGAATTTATTGCAGCATTGTGCCTGACTGACTGACTCAGTATCCTGTTCTCATCAGTGCCCATTTCTTCCACTTCAGATTAGCACAGTTGTTTCGGGGTTAAAACACCAGTACACTGATGCTTTCAGGGAGCAAAAAGCCATAGTTCAAACATAAAAAAGTTTCACAGTCAAAAGAGATTTTATTGATACCATGGTTATTTAATCATCCTTTTACTTGGTTTATGATGGCAGTTCAATGGTGGCACTTATTCTCCTGCTATAGCTAATGAGTTAAATAGTCACAAAAGTGGCCTAGTCATTGAATTTGGGACACTAAAACACTGGGAAAAGTGGTTTTCTTGTTCTCCACATTCATTCACCAATCTAAATGCACACTCATTCAGTATTTTATTTTTTTTATCTCTCAGGTTATATCATAAGATTAGTTGAACTGTCATATGCTATTGGTGACTAAAAGATTAACTTCTCACTTAAATTCTCAATTCTTCTTCTTTAACCAGTCTCAAAATTAAGTTCATTCATTTTCATAAAGTAATATTCATAAACAGCTCAAGACTAGGCCATCTGTTGCCAGAAAGACAAAGAAAGCAATTGAAAAAGACTTTTGTGTGCAATGCATGAATAAGACAGACAATGAAACATTTTTGAAATATTTTGCTCTTAGAAATAAGTATTCAACATGTCATGGCATTTGTGAAACTGTTTTCTGATATGCGCCACAGTTTCCACAGTAACACGTCATTATGCATTACAGATTAAATTTAACCAGACTCATTTTCTGGTTTGTACAGTTAGCTAAACAGTGAAGTTTGCAGCAATTGCTTTTGATGGAACTGATGTTTTGCCCTGTAAACCAATGCATAGACTCCCTCTTCAGTCTTGAAGAACCTACAGCTGACTGTTAAACCTAACCTAACGTTTTTATTCTTTCATAGTCAAGTTAGAACAATTGCAAAAGAAGAGAATAAGAGTTAGAAAGCCTTTTCTAATGTGTTAGTAGTCTAAAATTATCCCTTCATCATTTATTTTATCAGTGGCTCTTTCATTAAGATTATATAACAACAAGAACTTTTAATGAAATGCATTCAGACTCATATCGCAATGTTCATTCATTAATTCCAACGGATTCTATTTCGGCTACTGTATTATCGACCTATGTGCACTAATGAATAAACATAAATTCAGCTCTTGAAATGCTGACTATTGCCTTCAAATACACTCTATGCTAAATTTTTCAAAAAACAATGTGAGGTTCTTGAGAGATTAACGTTGCATTCACATGCGACACATGCCATCCTCCCTTACAAACAAAAGTGAGTCTATCTGAAATCACACTGTCAGTTTGTGGTGCCCCATGAAATATTTATTCCGGTCATATAATCTTAGACCCCTGGGACTTGGCTTCAGCATTACTGTGACTGTTTCAAACATGTCTAGGAAATGAAATGTTCAGATGTATCTAAGGTGACAGGAAATGCCCACCCTGAAGCATTTCGACTGTCATTTGTTTATTTGTTCTCCGTTTTTGTTTTTGTTTGTTTGTTTTTTTTAATTCAGACATTGCAATTTCCATTAGTTTTGAGGAAGACTAACCCTAAAGCACTAGGTATTTCACTTGTCCATGTCAGTAACCCTCATGCCGTCAAGGAATGAAGAGTATGAGGGAGTTTCTCCTCAACAAGTGACAAATCTAAATTGACAGAGAGGGAGAGAAGTCGAGAGCTATCAGCTTCTTTGCCGAGGTAACCAGGGACATGCGTTGATCCCCGGAATGCCGTTCAGTCAATTGAATAGAGACCATGCTGGAGCTCTCATTACACATCCCTTGCACCAGCAGACATGATCCCTGCTATTATACTACAACAGCTGTTCCATCAAAAATGTATTAGATGTTTCACTGAACGGAAAACAGCAAGATCGCGGTAAGCTTTTAGGCCAATTTTCATATCTTAGATCTTCACTGGAAACAGCTAATCCCAACTTTTCAGTGGAATTAAAATGTAATCGTTGGCTGCGTTTCATTTCGCCTGCATGAAAGTACAGTTTGTCCTCTTTCCTTCACACAGATGTTTTGTGTATATCTGCCATCGCCTCCAGTGAGTCTCCAGTGGATGCCGGCTCCCCAACAAATCAACACGTCTCACTCTTGGCCCACGATGTGAGTGCCGCCCGACGGGTCTCAGCAACAACAGGATTTAAACCATGGCCATCAGCCAAGCCCTGCGAACTGGTCTGATCGGCATCTAGAGCCGCCCACCGCAAGAGAGAGACCTCTGGGTGAGCGAGAGCGGGAGTCCAAACGTTCCTACTCTTTAACATGAGAGCAGCCAGCAGCCCTGCTTGTCTGTCCCCTCTGCTGCTGTGCCTGTGTGTGCTCCAGAGGAGCTATGGGACCCCTTCACCGCCCAGCCCCACGTTCACCCACAACCAGACCAAACTGCCTGACGGTGACAAGGACTCTCATCACCGGCCCAAGCGAGGCTGGATCTGGAATCAGTTCTTCGTTTTGGAAGAGCACATTGGGCCGGATGCCCAGTATGTGGGGAAGGTAAGAGCCCTTTTTTTTTTCTTGATCTGTGTTTTTTATGGTTCGTTGAGGGAATGGTTTCTCCAAAGAGTGCTGTTTTAACCAGAAACAATGGCCTTGCGTCATGTTTTTGGATTCAAATTAAAATGTGCAATGTCACTGTGTTCTTGTAGTCATATTTTCTTGGAAGCGAGTAAATAGTGCAGGTGACTAATCAGGAACAATATCCATGTTTCTCAGAACAGCATGTTTTTGTCAGAAAAATGATTTGGCTTGCAAATTAAAGGCTGACCCGTTACATCCATCCTGCTAAAAAGAGTCTAATTATTTTGACTGTCAACTACAGACAAACACAAGATCCAGAGGCCCTTTTTTGCTTCTGTTTATTTCATTGTCTTCATATACAAGGTAACACATTCGTATGATGATCATATGGAGTACCTTATATTTTGGGACTCTGGAAACATTCCAAAGACCCCTCTGCGGATTATAAAAGTCAACAGCAGTACAAACAACTTTTTTGCCCATTCGGTTCTGTTAAGACTGGCTAGCTCTGTCGGGTCAAATGAAACCGCAGTGTTTCATGGGTTGGAATAATACATGGTGACACTGACAGCTTTTGACTTTGGCTCAGTGGGGTGAAGGTTAACATGAAGATAGCAGAGTTTATGAAGAAATGGCTGAGCAGCCATCAATTGTCTACACCTCCTCTCAGGGACTAAGCTAAGTGTGTGTGTGCCATTTTTCCTCAGTACCATTGGTCAGGTTTGCTTCAGATCTGCCCACTTGAGTGTAAATACATATGTGTTCATGTGTGCTGGGCATGAGAAATGATTCCAGTTGTATAACAGTTCCATTTGTGATTGTTTTAGTACTTTTAAAAAATAAAAATTGTATATCTCAACTGTAATGTCAATAAAAGGTAAATTTACAACTATTAAATGTACATTATTTTAGTGATAATATTAATACAGTTCAGTAATTGGCCTTAGCTATGTACAACAATATTAAAGAAACAAAATGTGGTAATGTATTTCATAGAATAATACTACTTATTTTCACTCAAAATACTACTGGCAAAATATGAAAGTTAAAATTAGTCAAGGATACAAGTTAGGCCTATTCATTCATAAGAGTAATTCATTCAAGAATCCAAATAACCCAGTCAGACTGCATAATTTTGAGTCACTTAAAAAGCTCATTCAAAAGAGTCATTCATTTGGGAGTCTGATCACTGGTTACACTGTATGATTTTGATTCACTGAGAATAACTGAATCATATATATATATAAATATATATATATATATATATATATATATATATATATATATATATTGTTTTTTTGCTCTATGGTTTTGATTCACTTAGAAGTACTGATTCATTAAATTCATTTTTGGTCTACACTGGTTGTGCTGTATGATTTTGATTCACTGAGAAGAACAGAGTTATATGAGTTATTAGTTCAGGAGTCTGAATATAATGGTCCTGCTGTATAATTTTAACTCATAAGAGTCATTCTTTGTCTGACTAGAATACTGGTTCCATTATACGGTTTTGATTCACTACAGGATCCAATAGAGGTTTTTGTCATGTAATTGGACTATGCTGGTTGAGCTGTATGACTTTTTCTTTTTTCTTCATTCAGTCATTCTTTCTGTAATTGGACTACTGGTTGAGCTGTATGGTTTTGATTCACAGAGAAGAACTGATTCATTAGAATAATTTGTTCTTTAATTGCACTACATTGGTTGTGCTGTATTGGTTTTGATTCACTGACAAAAACAGACTTTGTCTTTGAGAAGTCTGACTACCCCAGCCACACTGCATGATTTTGAGTCACATAAATGAACTGACTCAAAGGAGCCAGTATTTCTGTAATTGGTCTAATGGAATCACTGAATCACTGAGAAGAACCAAATATTTTGTTCTGTAATTGGACTACACTGGTCGAGCCACATGATTTTGATCCACTGAGAAGAACTGGAGCTACGCCAGTTGTGCTTGTACACTTTTCATTCTCTGTGGACAAATTGACTCATAGAAGTCATTAGATCAGGTATTGGACTAGATTAATCACACTTTATGTAGTCTTTTTAAACTGAGGCTTTAAAAGTCAGTGGATTCAATTCCATGGAGCTCATTTTGGAAAAGAGTGGAACTGGTTAGATCCTGTCTGGGAGACTTTTGACTAACATTGAAAAGAAAAGAAACTCAGTGTGACAACATTCTTACCTGTATTAAATTGCAAAATATGAAGCCAAACAGTGCCCTTGTTCTGCTCACATGGGTGCCACTTAAGTTTGTGCTGCTGTGGTGTGAACTGTCTGTAAAAGATTTGAGTGAGCTGAATATTTTCTCTCAGGCCTTCTTAAACTGCAGTGACAGAAATGGGTTGAGGCTCTCAATGGCCTCCCACACTCCTCTCCACTCGTTTTCTTTTCTCTTTTTTTAACACCTTCTCCTGCCTGGTCCCTCCAGACCACCAACTTTTCTTCTCTCCACTTCAGTGGTCAGACAAAGGTTTGAGGCCCAGACAGACCTGTTCTACTAAAACCCTGCCTGTCCTCAAATATTTAGTGATAGGAACATAAACTATGTCACTTTATAAAAGCAGATGGGAAATATCATTGGGACAAAGTTGTGTGGGTTAGAAATGGAGCATACAGAGAGGATATTTAGTTAGAAAGAAATTATCCTGAAATGTGTTGGCTGAAAAACAATTCAACACCTGCAGAGCTTTGGAAACTAACACTATTTTTTGCTGTTTGGTCATCTCGTTTTAGAAGATTTTATAGTAAATTACAAAAAGCACATGAAAAATTTGATTTTTAAGGTTCCCTAATGATTTAATACATAAACCTTGTTAAATGTATGTATTAATTCATTAACAATTAAATAAGTTGGCTTGGTTTTTGTTGTAATCATAGTTTTTGTCTTCTCACAATTCAATCAGTATTCTATCACATTGCATTTAATAATTTTAGTAAAAAAAAAATAATCCTACTAAAGTGGCATATGATTGTAGTCTGTGAAACATCTGTCTAACTGCAGCAGTCCAAATTTTCTATCAAGGGGGCTTTAAAAAGGGCGTTAAATATCAAATATTTTTTCAAATTTTAAGTCAAAACCTAATTGTTAACTAAAGCTAACTAACCAAGTACTGGAATGCATCTTTCAACACTGAACTCTTCAGCAAAACACTGTATAATGATTTGCAAAAAAAAAAAGAAAGTAAAATCCAAATGAAAAGAAACTCATATATTAAATTATTTTCCCCTTTTGTCAAGTAACATTATGCTCATTGTATGATTCTTGTCAAAGAAGTGATACATCAGTGGTATCCATCGGTAACACAATCTAAACAATAGCAGACAGAGTTTCTGGCTGAGCGAGAGACACAACAGTCTCATGAGGTTCAATTCAGCTGCTCTTTGATTTATTCACGCTTCTCTTTTAAATCAAATGAATAATTTGAAAATGTTGCCAGCACTTCCTTGAGCGCTCCTTTATATGAAAAAAAAAATACAGCAAATAATTGTTTAGTTTATTTTTGTCTAGCAGATACAATTTGTTCTTCATACTGTAGATTATTGTAGTGGTAAATATGCTCCCTTTTCATGTGGAAAAGCACATACACACACACATACATATCCAGAAACAGCTTAAGCTTTGAAATTTGTAATATAAAGCTAGCAAGCTGCTGGAGCTCTGGAAGGTCTCTTTCTCTGTTAATCTCTTTACCAGCAGACTGGTAGCACACATTAGTGTGAGTGTGTGATAACTAGAGAGGATCTACAGTAATGTAGACTTTGGAGTAGAGGAAGACAGATAGAGATCAGTTCGCTGCAGTTCTACTGGAGTCTGTCCGGCTGATGAATATCTGTCACTGCAGCTTTTAAGATGGAGGATTACATTAAACCGCTCACCTCCTTCTCACTAATGGCAAATTACCAAACTCAGTGCTGCCCATGCACGCTTCCTTATTCTGACGTGAAGGGCTCTTGGTGCAGTGTAAAATTGACCTTTCTATCAGCACGCCGTCTTTAATTTGCGGTTAGCGGCGAAGGCTGAGCCCTGATTTAATCAGTCCTTTCCTTCTTGTAGCGTGGGCAGTTCATCAAGCCCCTGCACAAGGCAACCTGTGCACTCAGGTCTGCGGCAGCAGTAACCGCAAACCCTGCATTATGGTCATGTCTGCAGAGAGAGAGATGTTTTCAGTGTATACGTTATTTTAGTGCATCCTTGATGCAGACATTCCTATGAATATTAAAAAGACTGTCAGAATGAGGTCAGTCGAAGCAAGATGCCTCTAATGAGGGGCTTGTTTTGACAATATAGGGCATTGTTTCTTCAAAGTCTCATGTATATGTTCACACATTAACATGTACTCTTAAAGGCACAGTCCACCCAAAAATTAATGTTTTGTCATGTACTCACTCTCTCAAGTCTTGTATGATTGCCTTCATCTGTGGAAAATAAAAGTACTTATTTAAGAATTCTGGTAACAAATTTTGGTTTCTGTTGACTCTTTGAGTACCAGCATTCTTCTAAGTGCAATATTCCATAAATCAATAAGAATTGTCAGGTTTGATTTCCTGGTGTTAAAGCACTGAAATGTTCATGCTGCAAGATTCAGTAGCGTTACCTCAAAGCATGCATACATTAAAAGGCTTTTGACCCATAATAGGTGCTCTAATGGATCTAAATGCATCACTTTTGCACCATAATAAAATGTCTTGGAGCTCTGAATGAAGCGTAGACGAGTGTGGGTGTATGTATGTGTTTGACAAGGTGTGCAAACACTCAGTGGTCACCATTATAATTTAATTGGAGGATGTATTTCGAGCCGGATCAGACTGCTTAGCATGCAAGATGTGCAACACACCCAGTTTGTTTCGAATGGTTAATGACTTTCCATTGTGCTCAAGTGTTTGCTTTCATTCATAATCCTATTAATCGCATTTGATGCATTTGTATTTTCTAGGCTGGCTGCTTTCAGATTTGAGTCTATATCTGTCTGGCAGGTTTCTCAAAGCTTTTCATTTGTGTGGTAATGTTGTGCAGGGGAACAGCGTCATACCTTCCGCTGGACGAGTCAATGCATTCTATCTCCCACTCATCTGCCTCCCCTTTATGTGACTTTTTTCACACAGGATGTTGAATCTTAAAATCCTTTTTAATCCCAGTGAGCATTCTAAACATGCCCATCGATTTTTCTTTTACCACAATGCCCTATTTTAAACATTTAATTTCATATCTTTCTTATGAATTTCACCTTTAAGATTATAATAATATTTTTTTCTTCTTCTTTTTAATAACATTAATTTTGTTTTCAAACTAATTTATTGTCCTTTATAATAATAATAATAATAATAATAATAATAATAATAATAATAATAATAATAATAATAATAATAATAATGACTTTATATAAATAACAATTTTGTATTTATTTTTACCCATTTTACTTTGTAAATGCAAAATATTTCGAAGTGACAGGTTATTTACCTAGAAAAAAAAAAATGCTATACGGCGATTTGACTAGTGATTTGCTTGACTAACCAATAGCCTCCTTGGCCTAAGTGACATCAGAAGAAAGAAAAGTTGTTTTAGATTACAAAACCAAGCTTTCTTTCTTTTTTCTATCTTTTTTTTTTTTTTTTCTAGGAGTAACATGAACTAATCATTAACAATAAGACTAGGACTAGGCAAATAGTATATAGAGCCAGTTTAGTTGTATTATAAGATCTTCACAATTTTCTCCTCACAGCATTAGGGCATTTCCTAACAAATATTTATTTAATTTATCCTCGGTTAAAGGTGTTCTTTAGTAATAGATAAATGCATGATACAAATACTTTATCCATCTCTTAGGGAAACCTGAACATATTGAATGGTGCTTCCATAAATATCTAAGGCAAATTCAAAAAAAGGGGTCACTCTTTTCTAAAGTACAATATAGGAGGATTCTTCAATCTTTCATAATGCTGGATGCTTCAGGTGAACATGAGGATACAGAGCAGAATGGAAGTGGTGGGTATGAGCATCCTTAAATAGTGGCACTGGTTTGGGTTTCTGGCTTAGCTGTGTGGATAAGAGCGTATTTTTGGTATGGTTTAATACTGTATGTGCCCTGCTGCATTGCAGCTGTAACCAGGCTTATACTGAAAGTTTTGTGGGTAATGAAACGGCACCAGAAATAGTGTTGTTTCAGGCCCGCCTGCCATATATATCTGTGAAGGTGAATGTCCCTGTTAGCCAGGGGGAAAAGGTTTGGAAGGTGAACGTCATTCTGACTAATTGCTCACTTCGGTGGGATTACACTGGCTGCCAAGAATTATGGGAACACAGTGGGAAAAAAAGAAAGCTGCTTGAATAGCAACCAAGCAACATGCCAAGTAATGTTGTTGTTTTTTTTCTCCTTTTTTATTTACACCAGGGGCTGTGCTCTGCCAATTCCTTTTTTTTTGGGGGGGGGGGGTGGTTGGGGGTCAGACTGATTGCCTTAAGGCCACATTAGTGATCATTAGCAACTGAAATGGCAGCATTTATTGTTGGATAACTGGCCTGGAAATAACTGCGTTTCTCAGTTTCAGGTGATGGTCACATCCAGCTTCCTGTCATCGAAGCTTTATGCTGTTTTGTATGCATATTTTTCTGTGGTTTGTGTCGCTGTATTTGCATGAGCATATTGTGTTACTAATGAAGTATGTGTCAGCAGATTTGACACACTGAAAGATGTCATGAACAGAAGCTATCCTTCATGATGCACCTCTGTAAACATATGGGTCAATTAAATACTACAAAAGTGTCCATGCTAAAGAAAAGGAAAAATCTTGTTTGAAAGTTTTTGAAAATGTTTTCTATAGCTTTCAGTTTTTATTTTTGGTTTCAAATGTCTCTTGGTTTTTAATGTCTCTAAAATGGCATGTGATGTAACCAATGGGTAAAAAGTAATCATTATTTGGACTATTTGAAAATCTGGAATCTGAGGGTGCAAAAAAAAAAATTATATATATATATATATATATATATATAAAGAGAGAGAGAGAGAGAGAGAGAGAAGTTCTTAGCAATGCATATTACTAATCAAAAATTATGTTTTGATATATTTATGGTAGGAAATTTACAAAATATATTTATGCAACATGATA
Source organism: Carassius carassius (assembly GCF_963082965.1). Classification (NCBI taxonomy): domain Eukaryota; kingdom Metazoa; phylum Chordata; class Actinopteri; order Cypriniformes; family Cyprinidae; genus Carassius; species Carassius carassius. The sequence continues at coordinate 15,077,532 of NC_081774.1, read as the reverse complement.
ATTTCTTAATACTAATCATTTTTGGCATAAAATAAAAATCTTTAATTTTGACATATAAAAAATATATTGTTGGCTATTGTTACAAATATCCCCGTGCATATGTATAGTGTACAGAATAATTATTTAAAAAATAATTAATGAATTCATTAATTCATTAGTAAATAAATAAAATTAAAATTAAAAAGTATTTTCTGACTACAACAGCAAGCTTTTTTTTCTTTTCATTTTTTCTTAACAACATGCACCAATTCACAATACGACCGGGACTAGACAGTAAAGAGTGCATTTAGTTGCGAAGGCCTTGTAGCATCTTTATAGCCATCTTGGTTTATGTGTGAATAATTATGTGTGAATAATTTTGGGGGAGGTGCTCCACATGCCATTTTCAAATCTGGTATGACCTTGCTTTGTAGTAAAAAAGGTGCAGGGGATTCTCTCTATGATCTTTTTATTTTTTTCTGCATGTTTGCACCACATGATTTTATTGGCGAAAAAAGAAATTCTAATATTGTACTCATGCTTGGGATTATTGATATGTTAAGATAGAATAAGAAGTCAGACATATGGAAAAGTCAACAGACCAAGGGCTGTAACTTATTTTGCTAGTGCGTAAATAAATAAATAAGTAAAAAGGGTTCTTTGAAGGATCAGCATAATAGCTGTAGACTGCATATTTGCTTATGCAAATTCTAAATACTTGTTTGGATATTTATATTTGGCATCACAGAAAATTCTTACCTTGAGGCAGTAAAACTAATATTCTTTTACAGAATCTCTTATTGCATAACTAATATGAATGTGCTGGGATTAAGCCATGTTTATTAGGAGGTATCCTTTCACCCCTGTGATGCATGTGTATTTCACATGAAACTCAATTTGGTTCTGGTTGGGAGCCACAGGCTTTAGAGTCATAATGTCATAGTGTAGTGTATAATTTCTGCCATGTCTGCCATGCTCTTTTTACCCATTAGTTAAAAAAAATGTCATGAAAGAGTTATATTTACATTCCAATGGAGAAAAAATGAGTAATATCACAGGTATATATTTAGACCTCTTTTAGTATGTGGAAATTGTGGGTGAACGACAGTCATTTCCTCTAAAAAGTATTTCCTCAGAACTAATTGGGGACCAAAATCTGAAAGCACTAGGGAAAATGTTTATTATTTGTTTTATTGGACATTTTTTTTATCACCATAATGAAAAGTTTAAGTGAAAAACATAAAATAAAATAACATCTACCAAAGTTTGTCAAACTTGATGATCCCTAGCATGATTTGAGATTTCAAAGAGCAACTTGTGCTTCAGTGGAAGCAAGAGCATCTGTCTTTTTGTACAAAGTCACACGATCAGTATCACTAAATTGTTATTTTGTATGATATGTGTTCCTGTGTTGTGTACTGTGGCCTTTTTTTTTCTTACTATGTTTTATGTCATGTTGTGGTTGTATTTCTGAGCCTAAGACAAATTTCCCCCGGGGACAATAAAGTATACCTATACAGAATTGAATTGAGAATGCTTTTAAAATTTAAGGTTAAGTTCCTGAATGTGAAGAGAATTTGAAATTAGTTCTTTAGAGAGGACATTGCTGTTCTGAATGTAAGCAAGTATAATTCCAATTAATTGAAATTAAAAGAAAAACTGTGATTTTTAACCAAAAGCAAAGTTCAATTTGAACATTGTTCAAAATGGTTGGATGAATGAATGAAATGTAAAATATGCATTTAGTTATATATAGTTAGTTTCTTCTCGTAATTACAGTTCAACTGAAATTCTTACTAATCAGTTAAAAGGAAGACTGTTCTTCAATTCAGAATTTTGCACAATTCTCTAGCTAGATTTTCAGTGTGGTTTCAAGGGTTTGAATCTTACTGTCTCTCTTTCTAAAATACTGTGCAAATAATTTGCATTTCGGAATAGCAAAATGTGTCAGAATAAATAATTATATGGTTTTAACACCATAGAACATTTGCATTTGGTTTAAAGCTATATAGCAGTGCTGCAAAAATAAAACTTCTTTTCTTTTCTTTGTCACTTTCAGTTACACTCAAACTCAGACAAAGGTGATGGCTCCGTTCAATATCTACTCTCTGGAGAAGGTGCCGGTACCATATTCACAATCAATGAGTTAACGGGAGATATTCATGCAAAGAAAAGCCTGGACAGAGAAAAGAAGAGCCATTATGTCCTCCACGCTCGGGCTGTCGACCGCTTCACCAACAGAGCTGTGGAACCTGAGTCCGAATTCATCATCAAGGTCCAGGATGTGAACGACAACGCCCCTAAATTCCCAGATGGCCCCTTTTCAGCCTCCGTGCCTGAGATGGCAGACATCGGTGAGCCAAGAGTCAGGACCTCCGGGCTCTGAGGGGGTGTCTGGGGCTGTGCTCGGGAAACAGAGGAACATTTTGTCAGTAAAGCATAGGTTTTATTAGCTGGAACATCAGTTTCAGACCGCAGAGTCCCATTGCATATCTGAGCCTTTCTGGCTTGGACTCGAGCTCATCTCAAGCTGCTGGTTGGCTGTGGTGGATTTATAGCAGGATTTATTAAAGCTATTGTTTCTTATATAAAGCCTCTCAAGAGGATATTGTCTGTTGTAGAAAAAGTGATATCAGGAGTTATGTCAAAAATGAACCAATATCTCACATAAAAACCTCTCACATGGGGTGCAGATATTTTGAAGTGCTTCCAAATGAATGCAGCATTCGATAAACAAAAAACAGCTGTGTTTACCTCTTTTTACACCTGTATCTCAATTTAAAATGTCAGTGTTTTATAGATCTGTGCTATCCACCCTAATACACAAGTAATCCACATGCAGAGCTTGCAGTCTGCATCGATGGCAGTGCACATCAACCCTGTGGTAAATGGACCGTCAGGAAAGTGCTAATTGTCCGCAGAGTTCTTCCTTCCTATCCAAATCAATTGGCTGGACTCAAGCCAAAGAGCTGTGAAATTATCATTCCTCACAACCTGTCAGCACAATGTTCCCCTCTGGGCACAGTTAGGGTAAGGGCAGGGTTTATTTCTCACTTTTAGCCTTGAATCGCTCTCCTTCACTGCTTTTATTTGCTCTCATGCTCTCAATGAGACTTTGGTTTAATTTATAAACTAATCAACATCTGAAGTAGATCAAAACCTTTCATCAGAGTTGTTCTAAAACCTAAAACCTAAATGCATTCTTGTCTTAGGACAACTCTGATGAACTTTTTTGATCCTCTTCAAATGACACTGCGTCCTCTAGGGTTCACTATGGGGAATGCCTCGTCGTGGCCCGTGTCTGAAGCATACATTGAAAAAGCACCAACAAGTTGGCCGACGACAGCCCCTGACATCACTACCAGTTTGACTATAGATAATTAGACGCCGGGAGGACATGTCATTCACTTCTTTGTCTGAAGCTTGTGTCCGAAGCATGGCAGGAAGCTAGAGGAGGCAGTGTCTGTTTCCCTACTCAGGGAACCATGGTTATATTCGCAACCTGGGATGTTCCCTTTCAAGGGAACTTCGAACTGCATCCTGTAAAGGTCGCTATGGGGAACAGTATACCCATGCCGCCATGCTGAGGGGAGTGCAGGCAAGAATCATGGCAAGCACTAAGTACAAACTCTTCCATTTACATGGGAGTTGCCCCTGGGACATTAGACAGCTATTCGTGACATTATCCCTTATGGCCAAAGGCCTAGGCTACATACCCAACTTACCTGTAAAGGCCTCGACCCAGGGTAGAGCTCAAGGCTTGGAATCAAGAAAGATTCCTTTAAAGGGATACGGCAAAGAGTCTAGCATTTAATACTAAGTCTTGCTTGTCACACAGGGGCTACCACTTGCTCTTGCATAAGCCTGCTGAAGGAACTGTCTCAACAGATCCCAAGTAACACCATGTTTAGATAGGTATCCAAGGATACATAGGTGTAGTTGCGCCCAAGATGAACAGGGCTTTTACCAACTCAAGAAAGGGCATGAAGCAACCACACAAAGCCCTCACCATATAGGATTTTAGAAAGAATGCAGAGCACTAGCATGCAAACTTGCCACAGTGTGGATTTTAGAAAGTGCGCAAAGACTTCACATGCACACTTACCATAACACGGATTTTTTAAATACTGTTCTGGGGGGGGGGGGGGGGTCTCTTATAGCACTATGAAAGAAAAGCTCAGAGATGGAATGGGGCATCCCAAAACAATATGTTTGAGAGTCATCAACTCGATCTATAGTAATAATGCTGGAGCGCTCTGGGGGAAAACAGAGAACTCAATCTCACGGGAGAGAAGAATTCAGAATTCAAGTAGAGAGTAGCACACTCATAGCCAACCCTTTTTGGTAAAGGGGAGCGCTGCTAAACTACTACGAGAATCAAATAGTCCTTCATGTTGAGAGAAGCAATGCTTGCAGTGCATTAATAAAGACACACTGGCTAAGTGGAGCCTAAGGAACCAAGGTCTAACCAACTCAAAGAAAGGGAACAAAGCTGAGTGCGTAACCCTTACAGGATTTAAGAAAGTGTGCAAGTCTTGCGTGCACACTTACCACCACTCAAGGAGTTACTCCCTTTAGTCCGGACCATCAGTAAGGCGGTACTTTGAACCATAGAACCAACCAAAATTATCATAGGTCCAGCATAGGAGACTGTTATGCAAGCTGGTGGTTACAGGGGAATTAGGAAGGGGAGGATAAGGGCAGATGTAAAAACCCCCAAAGGGAACGAGTAGATACTCAAGTATCAATAGACCTGCCCATGGCGGAGGCGGCCTGCTTGTTAGCACGGAGAGAGAGATCTGTTGTGCAGTGCAGCTCAGCTACCTGATCTGGGGAAAGGCCCTCACCTTTATCCAGATCTTTCAGCAGGTCAGCCTGATATGCTTGAAGCACCGCCATCATGTGCAATGAAGCCACAGCCTGACCTGCTGCTGCGTATGCCTTGCCATTTAAGCGAGATCCTGAAGGGGCTTAGACGGCAAGGAGGGAGATTTAAGAGACTCCCACACAGAGAGTTAGCTAGCCAGCATATCTTCTACAGGGGGCATCCTCTCATAGCTACTTTGCACATTGCCTCGATGTTGGCATAACTCGTATGCTGAAATCGATGGATGCGAGAAGAAAACGGCCTCTTCCATTTCTTTTCGATCTCTGTAAGGAGATCAGGCAGAAATGGAAGGCTTACCTGAGCTGGAGGGCTATGGTCCATGACAAGTCCAACTTTGCCATGGTACGATCCATAACCTCCAGTAGCTCTACATACGCAGGGCAGGAGGATTGAGAAAGCTCAGCCTCAGCTTCCTTCGCAATCCTCGGACATCTCCTGCTCTTCCTGGGCCGAACCCAGCAGAGCACTAGCCACTGTATTGGAAAGTGTTAAAGATATAACATCATCCTCCAGAGGCTCTCTCTTGTCCACCGCCAACAAGCGCGAAAGGGAAAGTCCCTCTCTAAACTCCTCAGCCAGATCCACCTGTGATCCCCACCTTTAATCTGCTGGAAGCAGATGGATGCCCCTCTTTCCTCGAAAAGAGAGACAAACTAGCTTTTTAAATGAAAAACGTTCACAATGCACACAGATTGCTGCCTCACAGACATCACATGCATGCTTTTCACCAAAACAAACAACGCAAAGATTGTGTGTCATTGGGTTTCAAATAATGATGGCACAGATGCACACACACTGTCTAAACGCTTTGCTTTTAGACAGTGGTAGTCGATAGAGAGAGAAAGATCGGTCTTACCACGTTCAGATGTACACTTCAAACAGAACAGTCAGTGAAGACGAAGAAGAGAATGAAGTGTTCTTCCGGCGCCGGTAGTGACGACAGGGGCTGTCGCGGGGCTGTTGATGTTTTTTCAATGTATGCTTCAGACATGGGTCATGACAAGGCATTCCCCATAGTGACCCCTAGAGGATGCAGTTAGACGTTCCCATGAAAGGGAACTGTAATATTTTTAACTTGAACTATTATTAACCATTGTTATTAAATTTAAACTTGAAATATTATTAGACTTACACAAATATATATATTACAATTTTATAAAAAAAATTGATACATTTTCAAAAAGCCATTTTTCCAGTATTTTATTCATTTATTAAGCTTAAATCATTGTTCAAACTCTTAATATTTAACAGTTGTTTTGCTTGATATTTTTGTGGAGACTGTGATAAATTGTTCAAAAATAAGAAAATATGTACAGTATGATCTAGAATATAAATTTTACTTGATATATCAGATAATAAATAAAAGCAGATTATTAAGCTTCACTTTAATTATATTCGCTTCACAGGCATGCCTTTGCATTATATTTTTAGATATGTTCATTAGAACTATTGCTTTGTTTTATGTTAAATAATCAGCTTCTCTTTTTTTTGCCTAGTGTGTGTTGGAATTTGTTATCCTCAAGTTATTATTTGTGCCCTTCTGAATGAGACATTCTGCTTCGGGTACAGAACAAATACCAGCAGTGAGCTGGCGAGCTCTCTGACTCCACTTTATCAAGCTGTGATGAATTAATCACTAGAAATACAGATAGAGCCTTATAAGCTGGTTGACGGCCTCTGGCCTTTCAAGAGAGGCTATTCTAGAGCCTGGTGCCTTCAATCTGTTGTGTTTGTGTTCTTAAACTGCGAATGTGTCTCAAGTTAGGGCAGCGTTATCGCCACCATCCAAGCCCCACAGACTTCGTAATAGCATTAGATGCTTTAAGGCTTGAAGGAGAGAGGCTCATGACAGGTGAATTCAACTCCGTACAGGTCAAGGAGGCATGCGATGAATCACTTGAATTAGCAAGCAGCATATGAGTACTGCCTCTGTCGAAACATGCTTGTGGCATGCATTAATGAGGATGAATGCAAATCTGAGCATGTGAATAATTTTAGCAGTTTAACTTGGATATTTTTTATGTCCACGCAGGAACGTCGGTATTCCAGATCACTGCCACAGACGCCGACGATCCCACCTACGGAAACAGCGCCAAGATCGTCTACAGCATTCTCCAAGGGCAGCCTTTCTTTGCCGTTGACCCCAAAACTGGTACGCAAAGAACTCGCTTTCTACAAATAACCAGTTTTATGGACATTTTGAGATGCCTTCGACTGTAGAAGGCTGCACTTGAATATTTTCTGATTGTTCCTGTGAGCTTGTGCGAAGTCACCAGCGGGTGAGTCATTCCACAATAATAGGCTGTAGGAAACACAGATACATTTTCTCTGTAAAACAGCTTTCAGGCTCACAAAGGAACTCCAGATTTATTGCTCTACCCTATGTGGAGAATAATTGATGCATTCTCACATTGTTGAGGGCCTTTCATACATGTTGTTTCCACCTTTGAAGTGATGTTGAGGGGGAAAACCTCTCCCGACCAGTACCAAAATGTGTCTTTTGTCACAGGGACTTCAGTTAAACATTAAATGAATATGTATGCTCTTTCAAACGGAACTCGGACTCGGGCATCTACATTGAAATTCCAATAAATCATGCGGGAAATGTGGGAAATATCATTCTCAATTGGATCTCAGAAATAAATCAATAAACCTGCATTGAGGGCGATGAATATGGATGGTTTTCTTTGGAGACTTACATGGTACACTCAATTACTCGCACAAAGCCAGGGTGGATAAACAAATCATTTTCATAATATCAACACATGATTGAAACGTTGAGAGTGCGGCACCTTAGACCCAGACTACACTGTTCCGTGTAGGCTTGAAAACGCCCGAACTGTGGCCTACTTGTTGTGATGTACTGCTCCCTTACCTTGTCTATCCTAATTTAATGTCTTCCTTCCTCCCTTGTTTTTTCATTCTGTGCTTAGTAGCCTTTTGGTTCAATTTCCACAGTGGTGGTGTTTGTTTATGTCAAGTTGAATGTGCCTGGGGGGTGTTTGTCCCAGTTTGAAAGCGCCAACCTGCAGAGTGTTTATCCCATGATAGAGCCTATTTGGTGCCGGATGAATTTGCTTGGCTTATATGCGTTTGAGTGTGCCAGGGTGCTGTGTGTAGATGCACAAACATCTACATCAGCAGTGTATGAGGTAAAATGGTGAATAGCATCTGTTCCAGCTGTTAGTGTGAGCTTTGTTTTTTAGGCGAAACGCCCTGTCAGCAACAGCATGAGCTGCTGACCCAAGAGATTCAGCTTAGTACCAATACGTACTTCCATCCCTCAGATATCGGCCACAAAACTGAGCCAATTTACACAGAATTGCTTCATGGGTACTCCACTGTGCATTTATTTATTATGTGTAATTGCTAATTCAGTCTCCCTCCCACTGGGACCCATGGGATTGTTGCCATCCTCCACTGAAGCAACAGATCTCTGATGGCGGTTTGTCTTTTATTGCTGTCTTTGGGGATAAAACTATGAGATTGGATAGACTGTAAACCCTCCTTGGTCACTCTTTCAACTCTTTTCTCATCTCTAATCCCCTGTTTGTGGCTATCATGAAGGTTTTGATGGGATTAAGAAGCCATATTATAATGTTCACATCAGGGGTTATTATCATAGGGCGCTGGTTTAATGTTGCAATCTTGCATATCGGTGTTGCTTGCTCATTTTGTCAGGAAGTCCTTATACCCTTAGCACTGAGAGTAGTGTGTGTGCATGTTTGAATCACTCTCAAATATTCCAATACTCCAGGTCTAGAGAGCCTCTTTTGCTGTTGGAGAGAGATAAAGATTTGACGGAGGCTTGTCTCTTCTGCTTTGAGCATCACAGCTGTAAAAGTTTTCACATTTTCAGTTTATCCATAGATATACAGTAGTTTATTTATTTTAATTAATTAATAAATATATTTATTTATTTATTTTGTACAGGTTACATTATATAAATCTGCTCCAACCATTTGCTCAGGAAATAGGGAATAAGATGAGGATGAAGGAAAGGCTGGAATGCAGAACAGCTTGAGTCTGCCATGTGAACTGCACATGAGATGTTTATATGTTAATGTTTACTATGAAATGAGTACCAGCTGACAAGATATTGTACAACCAGGCCCCAGTTCACCAACATGGGCAACAAAGGGCTGTTTGCTTTATATGAGACAGAAAGGAAATTATAATAGAGCATGCTTGATAAATTGTGAAGCCTTTACTTTATGTACAACAGACACTCTACTACTGAAAAATGTAGTCAAGTTAGTAGTGTTGCTACTATTAGTTATTTTCTGCCCTACATTTTTCTTTTTTGATAATCCCATTGAAGCATCAGCAAAAGAATACCTATATCAATACTATTAAAGTTACTGGAGCACTTTTACATTAATTTAGTATTGTTGTTTTTTTAGAGCACTTTTTTTTGTTCAATTTTATTTATATATTTATTTTTTAGTGTAAAATTATTAGAGATTGTTCTTTTTATTTTAGTCTAATCTAGTAATTTGTAGAATATGATATTTGTAGTATAATGTGGTTTAATATAGCATAGTGGAATAATTGTTTTTCTTCCTACAATTACAAATACGCAAGCTATTTTCACCCATCCGCCTTTATGTAAAGTACAATAACTTGCATCATTGTGTCTAATCATCTTATCTGAGAATTACCTCAACTGCACCTTGTGTAGTAGTTAGTGCGCCCCATTTACCGGTGGGTGATGCTTAACCAGCGTGATGTTTTACACTTTCACTATAAGGTTGACTGTCTGTTGTTCCATAGGAAATCAAACTCTCAGTACATAGAACAGGGCTTACCAAGTTCTGCATCAGTGTCTGGTCCTGTTTGCTTTATTTACTTTCTGTCTCTGCTGTGTGGCTACTAGCTGAATACTAAGAGCCTGTTTAACATGAACATTTTGCTTTTTTCGTTGTGTTGTCTGCTGAAATCCCCTGTCTTGGCAGGTGTTGTCTGCTCTCAATAGGCTGGGTGCAATCTCTATGACATTCTCTGGGGCCGAACACTGGCATGTGTTTATTTGTTGTGGCGGATTGAGGTATCTGTTAGCATATTTTTTTCTCTCTCCCATTGGTTGTGTCCATTTAAAAAGAAAACATTACATGTTCGAATATTTAAACTTTCCATCTCACACTTTCACATATGACATGAAATTGAAATTCTCTGCTAGTCATTCCCTTACAGGTCCTCTGTGCTCCTTGTAGGTACTGTGTGTGTATTTATATTAAGACAATCAGACAGAAATATTTATACTGCCCATATATTTTATATCATTTTTATCTAGTTATATGACAGATAAAAACATGAAACATGTATAGTTACAGAGATGCAGACATTTACTGTTTTCTACTCATCTTCCTTCCTATATAATATTACATTTATGTATACAGGTTTTCACCAGACAAAAGACAAAAAAAAACACCATATGAAATGAACCACAGTTATATATCATCAGCAGATGTGGAAAGTAACGAATTACATTTACTCGCGTTACTGTAATTGAGTAGCTTTTTTTGTGTACTAATACTTTTTAAAGTAATTTTTAAAATCTGTAATTTTACTTTTACATAAGTATATTTTGTTTAAAGTATTGCACTTCGCTACATTTTAAAACACATTAATTACTGAGTAAATAAATAAATAAATCGCTCCCTGGAAACTACGTCAGTAAATAATGGGCAGGAGGGCAAACTGGCGCTAAAATCACAAGAAAGATGCAGACGGTCAAAACAGGCGTTAGTGGTGCAGACACCGCTGAAAACGAAACCCCGTCATATTCTGAAGTTGAACTCGAAGGAAATGAAGTGAACCCCTGGCCATATGTATGCTCTATTATGCAGTGTAAGCTGTACTTGCCTAGGAAGACCAAACTAGCAGCTTATAAAATCTCGACAAGACATCAACCCTTCGCAAGAATGTAGAGGTAAGCTATAATTGCATCGTTGCATTGGTGGTTAAAATGAAGCTTTGACATTTTAGCACGAGGTTTTGCACAAATTACCCAAACAAAAAAGTGGTGAGGAGTGTGCTATATATATCATCTGCGATAATATCATGTTTTTTGTTTTAATGATGTGCGCGCGCATTTATAGTGCGTTCTTTCACTGTGTGATTCAGTCTCCTAAAATGCATTTAGAATGATCACAAAATTGAAGATATAGGGGCAGAAAATTCACATATTTATATAATTTCATATATTAAATCAAAATCACACAAAGAAGGCCGTCTTTTCCTCCAAAAATCATCATGAATATATACATACATATATATAACAGTTCAGTAAACAAGTTAATTAAGAGACTTGCGTTCAGACACCATATTGACTTTTTTAGCTCTATTTCTACAACAGAAAATAATTCCAAACACATCCACCAAAGCACAGTTTTGCGTCTCTGAGCAACGTGACAGTGTTTCGTTCCTGAATGAATCAACCGTTTAAATGATTCGGTTCAATCGCAATGACTCACTTATTAACAGTGACTTGCTGACACATACTGGCCATTTTAATTTCACATTTAAAGTATCTTTTGATTTTTTTTTAAATAATTAATTTCTTATCATTTCAAATGAGTATTCAACATTTTATGTCTTGTATATCAAGACATTATTCATGCATTTGTAACTGCAGGTTAAATGCATTCTTGTCCTGCACTAAACAGTGTAATACATCTAAATGCCACTTCCAATGAATCTTCTGCATTTCCTCTGCATTGAAAGATGAGTTTGTTGATACTGATTTGCCTGGTAACAGCCCAAATGTTTTATTATTCTAAATAACTGATTCCTTTAATTAAAAACAACTAGTTTGAGATTAATAGACCTATCCCAGGGGTGTCAAACTCAGTTCCTGGAGGGCCGTAGCCCTGCAGAGTTTAGTTCTAACCCTGCTCCAGCACACATATCATGTAGTTTTCAAATAAACCTAAATGATTAGATTAGCTGGATCAGGTGTGTTTAATTACGGTTAAATCTAAACTGTGCATGACTGTGGCCCTCCAGGAACTGAGTTTGACACCCTTGGCCTGTCCCATTTTTGACTCCCTCCCACTGTTAAAATGTAACTAAGTAATTTTTACTCTGAGTAAATTTTAAATGAGCTACTTTTTACTTTTACTTGAGTTGATTTTTAGACTGGTACTTTTACTTGTACTTAAGTAAAATTTCATTAATGTAATGTTACTTTTACTTGAGTAGAATATTTTTGTACTCTTTCCATCTGATGATTCTTCAGATCATCAGGTTACATCATTTAAAAACATCAATAAAAGAATGGGATATGTCCCACGTTAATAGCTTGGCTTGATAATGCACACTTTTCTTTGATTTCTGGATGGCTGATTACCTTGAGTGTGAAAACATCAAGGCATTTCATATTTTTTTTTATTAAACTGACAAGAAGTATCCTCTATATCACCTATTCTTAACCATAGGGCCGCGGCCCACACTTGGGCCGTGAGCGCCACCTGGAGGGCCGCAAAAAACTTTACGTTTTTCACCTGTGGGCCGCGAGGGCCGTGGGTCCACCAGAATGACCACTGTTATCCATGAGACAGTTACAATACACCATCCCACCACTAGTGGCAGTAATGCCTCAGTTAGTTGTTTAACAAGCGCTAATAAGCAGAAGAAGACACTCAGTCAACCGTAGCCTGTAGCAAAAGTTACGCCTGTTTCACCCCTGATTTCCAATGCACACGTCTGCGGCGCGGCGCGTTACAGCTACGATGCGACTACCGGAGCTGATCGCAGCCACTCTAGTCTATGCTTGTGTTTACACCAGACGCTCTGTGGCACTTTTCAAAAGCGTCCCAGAAACTGCTCTCCGCACCGCTTCACTAAAGATAGGAGCCTGGTCTATTTCTGATGCACCTCGCGTCCAAACCGCACAGAAAATACAAAATAGAAGTAAAAAATCATGTGCATTTCAAAATAAACACCCTGTGCAGACTCCCAATCATATTTCCCATTACTATATTCATGGTAGGAGGCCAGAAATAGATGACAAGAGGTTCATCCTTAAAGTTGAAAAACGTCTCTAGGTTACGTATGTAACCCTAGTTCCTCGAGGGAACGAGACGCTGCGTCAAATGCGCTTTGGGGAACGCGCCCAGCGTGAGCGACTCTGAATATCGTGAGTAATCAGTCCAATAGAAGAGAGTGACGTCACAGGCGGGGTGACGTAAGCGACCAGGAAGATATAAAAGCACGTGCCGCGCAGCTGGCGTCAGCTTCGAGTACCAGCAGGCGCCAGCAGGGGTGCCGGGGGTATGGCTCCGAGACGCAGCGTCTCGTTCCCTCGAGGAACTAGGGTTACATACGTAACCTAGAGACGTTCCTCTTCAGGAACTCGAGCTGCGTTAAATACGCTTTGGGGAATGAGTACCAACGCCGCCAGACTACCAAACCCCTGCCTAGTGTGTATCCGAAGAGCACAGCTTAGGACAGGAGGACAGGAGGACAGAAGCGCCTGGAGTGACTGGCATATCTAGGCCATAGAATTTAACAAACGTGGAGGGCGTGGACCACCCCGCAGCATTGCAGATGTCCAGCATGGATACACCTGCTAGGAAGGCCTTGGAAGCCGCCATACCCCGAGTAGAGTGAGCCTTGGCTCCCGACAGTGGGGGACGACAAGAGGACTCATAGGTGGCATTGATAGCCTCGACTATCCAACGACTAAAGTCTGCTTAGAAGCAGGAAAGCCCCTCTTGGGGGGACCGTAGCATACAAGCAATTGGTCAGTTTTTCTCCACAGGGCAGCTCTGTGGACGTATGCGTCCAGCGCTCGAACTGGACACATACAATTTAGCTTTGCTTGGTCGGGCTCCCGAAAGGGAGGAGGACAGAAGGCCTGCAGCACTACAGGTAGTGGTGTAATGGAGGGAACCTTAGGAACATATCCCGATCAAGGGTATATGAATGCTTTGGTCATGCCAGGTGCAAACTCAAGATAAGTGGGGGCCACAGAGAGGGCCTGAATATCTCCTACTCTCCACAGAGAGGTGATAGCCAACAGAAAGGAGGTTTTAAGTGTAAGGTGTCTGTCTGAAATATCTTGAATGGGTTCAAACGGGGGTTTGCACATTGCCTCTAACACCACAACCAAGTCCCACGGGGAATACGGGACCGTACTGGAGGTCTCAGCCTCAGTGCACGGCAGAGGAAACGTGTAACTAGGGGGTGTCTTCCCAGAGACTGGCCATCGAGAAGGGTGTGGTAGGCCACAATGGCCGCCACATAAACCTTCAGCGTGGAGTGGGTCAACCCTGCAGAGAGCCTCACCTGTAGAAACTCCAGAACTGTACAAATGGGCAGTTTGCTGGGTCTAGCTGGCGGTCTCTGCACCATTAGGTGAAGAGTTTCCATCTCAGGGCGTACAGTTTCCTCGTTGAGGGAGCTCTGGATTGGAGGAGGGTCTCAACAACTTCAGTAGAGAGACCAGCTGCTAACAGTTGTGCCCTCTCAGGGGCCACACCCACAGCTTCCACAACTCTGGGTGAGGGTGAATTATCGTGCCCTGCGCCTGTGAGAGTAGGTCTGCCCTGATCGGTATCTCCCACGGAGAGCCATCGAGGAGCGAGACCAGGTCTGCGAACCATACTCGGCCCGGCCAGCACGGGGCTACTAATAACAGATGGACCCGTCCCGGCGTACTCTCGCAAGAACTCCCGGGAGCAGAGCAATAGGGGGAAAGGCGTACAGACGAAGCCTCGGCCAAGTCTGTACCATAGCGTCCAGTCCCAGAGGAGCTGGATGAACTAGAGAGAACCAAAGGGGACATTGTGATGGCTCTTGAATCGCAGAAAGGTCTACTTGAGCCCTGCCAAATACTTTCCATATCTGCTTCACCACCTCTGGGTGAAGCCTCCATTCCCCGGGCCTCGGCCCCAGCCTCGACAGTATGTCTGCTCCCACATTTAGTTTCCCAGGAATATATACTGCTCTTAATGAGAGGAGTTTGCTCTGGGACCACACAAGGATCTGGTGCGCCAGCTTGTACAAAGGGAGCGAACGCAGACCTCCCTGGTGGTTGATGTAAGAGACCACCGATGTGTTGTCTGTGCGCACCAACACATGGTGACCCCTTAGGTCTGGGAGGAAGTGCTTCAGTGCACGATAAACTGCTAGGATTTCTAGACAATTTCTAGACCTGGCCTTCTAGAGGTGGCTGACTCGCACGCAGGAAGCGTTCAGCTCGCTGCGGTTCAGTCGTTTTTTCGGCGGGCCACTCAATACTTAATTTGGCCAACGCGCGAGTAACCACCTCCAAGAGCTCCTCATATTGCGGCGAATGGGGTGGCAAATCCCTATCGACCGACTCCACATC
Organism: Carassius carassius; assembly: GCF_963082965.1. Classification (NCBI taxonomy): domain Eukaryota; kingdom Metazoa; phylum Chordata; class Actinopteri; order Cypriniformes; family Cyprinidae; genus Carassius; species Carassius carassius. The sequence goes on along the minus strand of NC_081774.1, from coordinate 15,062,329 downwards.
GACCTCCTCGGAGGAAGAGAGGCAGTGCGTCGATCCCTCTCCCTGGGTGGAAGGAACCGCAGAGTGCGCTTCCGACTCCAGGGATTGGGCGCCGGATCTGGCGGAAGTGGAAGGAGATAGGGACTGGGCCGTCTCCATTCCCTCCACCAAATCCAATTGCGAACCCCACGAGTGCAGCTGCCGTTCTGCCTCAGCAGAAGCGGGACCAGCACAGCGGGGAACGCTGGCGAAAGCCCCCTCCTCGAAGAGGGCCCTCCGGGAACGAAGCAGCCGCACCGACATTCGCTCACAATGTGGACAGTCGGCCCCCTCGAGAGCCGACTCAGCGTGCTTCGCTCCCAGGCAAACCACGCATAAGCTGTGTGTATCCCCACCCGTTATATATCGCAGGCAGGGAGGAACACACAACCTATAACATGATTTGGAATCGCCTTCGCTATGCTTTGATTTCGCATTGCTCTTCGGCATGTCTAGGAGCTCTAACTGGACAGACAACAGTAAATAAGACTCACAAGACAAACAAGTGACATTCACACACAGAGCGCTTGCTGAAAGATGCGAAGCTGATGCCAGCTGCGCGGCACGTGCTTTTATAGCTTCCTGGTCGCTTACGTCACCCCGCCTGTGACGTCACACTCTTCCATTGGACTGATTACACACGATATTCAGAGTCGCTCACGCTGGGCGCGTTCCCCAAAGCGCATTTGACGCAGCTCGAGTTCCTAAAGAGGAACCTCACATTATTATATGACACCTCCGATCCTTTTTACAAGGACAATTAAAAAAGGGAAGTGGTGTGGAGTTTAATTGCAGTAGTTGCATGACTGGAATAAACATAATTAAACCGGACAATTTAGCCAACCATGTTAGAACACAAAGAAATCAAGAAAAACAGTGTTGGACCATAGATTGTTGTTTTTATTTTTTACATGATTTTAAATATAAAATAATGAACAAATGTTGTGTTTGTGGACTAAACAGCCATGGATCAGTAGCGGACTGCAAACGCGTCCTGTGTGAAAGCTCAATGAGTCCGTGCTTCTTCTGCACCACATACAAAACGCACATGGACTGCATACGCACTGCAGACGGGGTAGCCTATGTGTGAAACAGGCGGAGACATTTTTAAAGTGGAAAAGTAGAGACCAAATCGTATCGCGGCCATGGCCACAGACATACAGCATCAGTTGCTAGAAAGAATAAAAAGCAGCCCATTTTTTTATTTTGCAAATTATAAAGCTATATTTTTTTCATTTACACTTTATTTCAATTTTCATTTACAACTTATTTAATTTGAAAAATATTATTTTGAATTTAAGCAAAACATTTTATTGTTTTTATTTTATTTAATTTTAGTTATATTATTATTTTTTTTTTTCTTAGTAAAATCTTTTAATTTTGTTCTTGATGCAGATTGATTTGTTCCCTGAAATGATGCTATTGATTTCCAGTGTTTTTAAACATCCCATGTTGGTGCATTGGAGCCTTGGTATATCATGTCAGTTGGTGCTCATTTCTCAGAAACATTACCATGGGATCTCAAGGCGTAAAGGGGCACAAATACAAGTTCACATGGCAAATGCAAGCTGTTCTGCTTTCCAGCCTTTCCTTCATCCCTGTCTTATCCCCTATCTCCTGAGGGAATGTTTGGAGCAGATGGCAGCCTTTGCTTTAGAGTTGTGGAGTATGCAGGAGATGATCACCAGCATGCTTTGTGCAAGAGTGTGTGCGCACATCTGGAAAGGAAGGTTCATGCTACAGGCTTAAAGCACAGAAGAACAGTACATAGAGGTGACAGGTCAGCCCTCACCTGCTGGTGTGTTGTCAAGCTCGAAAAGAACCTGTACCAGGTCAGAACTGGGGCAAAGCAGAGGATAACCACTCGCTATGAGCTCACCTCCTCAATAACTAGGGGTCATAGATCTGCAGTGTACACATGATATTCTAGACACGCATCTTTCCTGTGAAGGGTGGCTCTTATTGCTGGAAATGCCATCAAATGGCTAGCGGTTTGATTTCAAGCAATGGTTCTCTTGAAAATTCATTTTTTACCCTCAATCTTGTCTTTTGAAAACCCATTTAACTTTCTATCTTCTATGGAAAACAAAAGGAGATGATTTTCTTTTGCATAAAGTGAAACTGAATGCTGACAATGGCTATCAAGCAAGATTTTCTGTGAATACTGACTTCATATGAGTCTGGACCTCACACAGAGATATACTGCAATATGGCTTCATAAGACTTAAAATATTGTCCATGAGCTCTGTAGACTTCTTTTATTTTGCTTTTATGGTGCCTTTTCCTTTGTAGGAGCATCATAACTCTAGTCATTAATTTTCCATGGACAAAAGTATATGAAGAATTTGCTTTATATGAATTGTACAGTAACTTTCAAGAGATGTTCATCCATTTTAGGAGGATTTCCATAACATTTTTTGACAAAAATAAATGTTTATTTCTTTAAAGCCAGCTTATAGATCAATAAACGAAAACGCTTTGAATATGTGTTACATGCAATACCATTTGCGGTAGTTATAACTTTGGTCACTTTATTTTAAGGTCCAATTCTTGCTATTAACAAACCGTTAACTGTGATTTTTGCCTCAATAAACTCCTGTTTTGCTGCATATTAATAGTTTGTAAGGTAGTTGCTAGGTTTAGTTATTGGGCAGGATCAAGGATGTAGAATATGACCTTGAAGAATATGAGTTTTAAAAGTGCTAATAAACAGCTAATATTTTAATAATAGGCATGCTAATAAGCAACTAGTGAGAACTGGTCCCTATCCTAATTGTTTCCATGACGTTTTTTTAATTATGTCTTTAAGTCTTATATTCTCACCAAGGCTAACTTTTACTTTTGATAAATTATGTTTATCGGGCTTTTGCAGTTCTACAAACTTTTGTTTCCACTTCATGTGGAGAGTTTAAGACCTCCCTAATATTTGTCTTCTATGGAAATGTGGGCTGTTTTAATATTTGTACTTGAAAAATATAATTTGCAGAAAATGGTAAAACACTTTTGAACGTCCAATATTGGAATATGGGTTATGTAGGTCAGCGAGAACTATATTTATTCTTTCTGATCTCTGGATCACAGGTGTCATCAGGACAGCTTTGCCGAACATGGACAGAGAAACTAGAGAGATGTACTCTGTCATCATCCAAGCCAAAGACATGGCCGGCTCTGTCGGGGGTCTGTCTGGATCCACGACAGTCAACATCTCACTGACCGACGTCAATGACAATCCACCACGATTCCCTCAAAGTACGAGTCCCTGCTTCTCTTGGTCTGGATTTTAGGCACACCCCTTCTACAGAAACCATCTAATCCTTAAATCCCTTTGAATGTACTGTGAATTTATCCCAAATGGCTGAATTCGTTTAAGCTTTATTTTGTGAAAGTAAACAACTTTTATTGAGCTTGTGCAGGTTTATCCCAACTAAACCCTGCAAATTAGTTGAGCGCTACCAACACTTTTCAATATTTGCATCAAAAGATTTTTAATGTTTATTAAAATCGCATCTATTCTGTTTGTTTTTATCTTTCACTTCAGAGAACTATCAGCTGTACGTGCCAGAATCTGCTCAGGTAGGGAAAGCAGTTGGTAAAATCAAAGCAAACGATGAAGATCTTGGCGTAAATGCTGAGATGACATACAGAATTACCAATGAAGAAGGAGCTGCCATGTTTTCCATTTCTACAGACAGTGACAAGAGAGAAGGAGTCATCTCCCTCAGAAAGGTCTGAACTAGATGTTCCCACAAAACCAATGGGATCAAACTAATGTCTGCTCATTCATCCATGCCCTGTCTTTTCCCAGGCTAAAATGTATTTTCTGCTTCTCCCTTGATCTTTTTACTGATGTCCTTTATAGCCTCTGGACTACGAGAAGAAGAAGGCTTACTCCTTGAATATAGAAGGTGTCAACACCCATCTGGATCCTCGTTTTTCTTACCTGGGTCCTTTCAAAGACACCACCACACTTAAGCTTATCATTGGGGATGTTGATGAAGCTCCGGTGTTTACAATGGACTACTATATCATGGATGTGTATGAAAATGCTCCAGCTGGGACAGAGGTTGGCATGGTAACTGCTCAAGACCCAGACAGCACAAGAAGCAAAGTCAGGCAAGTTTTTCTAAAGAGAATTATACTGTTAGATGTGGTTTTGAGGTAAAAAAAAAAAGAGGATGCAGAATTGCAATTCAAAGTTGAGGAAGTGTATATTCTCCCATAGCAAACTGTGGTAATAGCAAAATCGGTTTAGTCTTATTTATAATAGCTTAATAATAAGTTAAAGAAGATTTATCTACTTTCGAGGTAAAGGAGAAATCATATGAATATTGATATTGTTCCATGCTTAGTTTTCTTACAATTTGCATACACTGCATTGCACCTGAAGTTGTGGTGGCCACTGAGACCAAATGCAGAAACAGTCGAGCATAGAGTCTATTTATATAAGTGTCATTTTTTTCCCCCACAGCAAAGTCTGGCAAGAAAATGCTATCTTGAAAAAGCCTTATCTGAAAGTTATGAATAAAACGTTTCAAAAGCCTTGAAGTTTAAAGGTTTATATCATGTATCCAAGAAATGTACGAGTTTTATTCTGCAGCTACTTAAACACATTCATAAATACTTTTCATTGTTTAGGTTAAGCATCTTAACAAAATGTCTTGAAGTGAGGTCTAAACAGAAATTAATCGTAAGTTGTAGGTGACAGGAGATTAATAACTGAGTAATCAAATGTAAGAAATATAGTCATAAGGTTTCATAGACATAAGGAGTCTGCTTTTGTAATCAATTGTTAACATGAAATCATATATTTCAGCATTCAATTTTAATGTCTATTAAAGCATACTGTATACTCTTCATATGTGCTTCTGGAATAACTGTCAACATATTTTGAATGTTATCTTTGAGTAGAACTTGTCGACATTGCAATTTTAGGTATTCCATCGAACAAATTGCAGATGGTGAGGCACTTTTTACCATCGATGTTGACAGTGGACTCATTACAACCACCAAGAGTCTAGACCGAGAGGAGGTAGCCTGGCACAACATCACAGTGATGGCTGCAGAGATTGGTATGTACGATTCTGAGTCCTGAATTCTGTCTGTATTCACTGATAGATATATATATATATACAGGGAACCATTTTACTAATGATATCTTTATATTGAATCAAGCATTCTTCTTAAGCCATGGACTGGGAACACCTTGTCCAGAAGGAATAATTGGCCTTGAAGTCTAAATCATTGATACTGACCAAAACAAATTTCTCCTTGAAGAAGGAGTGTTGCATTGTTGGATTGATGCTGAGGATGCTGTTGGCATGCTGATGTGGCTATGAAGGTGGACCGGGTCAATAAATTTTTCTTCTCTTTTTCTATATTTATTTATTTATTTATTTATTTTTAACCGATGCTTATCTAAGCAATTATCTTTCCTCTACACTTTTCTTCACAGTGGTCTTCAGCTAATGGGCTGAAACTGCCCTCTATAAATGCTTTCTGATAGTGGGCTGATAATGTTAGGTCATTGTAGTTAATCTCAGTTTCATCATACTGAACGTCGTCCCTCGCACATGATTCCAAAATTGGTGTAATGTTTCCCACACTGACTTTAAATTCCCATCATGCTTCAATGAATCCCATGAGAGCAGCATGAATCATATGTATCTCACTTTAAGGTTATAAACATGGTAAATGTAAAAAAAAAAAAAAAAAAATTGTATGGAAAGCAAAGGATCAGCTTGCCCCTGTGTCACAAGATTAAGACCACATCAATATTCCAGGGGCTGTTTTTGTTTTGTTTTTGTTTTTTAACAAACCAACAGAATTCACCTTTTTTATTTCATATAAGTCACATGAAACTTGGACATTTGTGTTTGTTTGTTTGTTTGTTTTCATATGTATTCATAATAAAAAAATAGTTTTCAAAAGTTATTTTATCCTATTTACAAAGAAAATGAAATAAATATATGATTACAGTTATTAAAACTGTGTCAGTGAAAAGCTTCTCATGATATCCATGGCAGTAATTTGATCAGATTAGTATAAAAGTGTAAAAATATGATTTAACTGTGCATATTTAGGATATATACAAATAACTGTGAAAGTAAATTACCATTGGACAAATAAACTTGGACATTACTATTGGACAAATAAACTAGTGAGAGTATTAAATGTTCACATAGTTAATTAAGTGCCCCAAAGTTGGCATTTGAATTGTGCATAAAGAATTTAAGGATATCTTTGTCTTGTACATAAAACACAGTACACGTGTTATGCCAATATGTCATGATTTCAGTCATTTGAAATCACTCATACATTGATCATTCATTGTTTTTTTTGGCAGTTATTAAATAGAAAACATCCATGATTTAATGTTTGTCATCTTTTTTTCCAGACAATCCAAATCTGGTGAGCTATGTACCAGTCACAGTCCAGGTCTTGGATGTCAATGACAATGCCCCCTATATTGTCACAGACAGCGCTCTGGTTGTGTGTGAAGGCTCCAAGACAGGCCAGGTTAGTTATCTCTTCTCAGTCTTTTCCTCAGTGTGTCCCTATCATTCTTTTTCGACCTGTCGGCCTTTTCTCCTTCCCTATTTCTGCACCATTTTTGTTTTCTCAAACCATCTTTTTTTCATGGTTTAATTCCATCTTTCTTTTCACACGTATGTCTGAACACACACACTCCCACATGCACTAATGTCATGGACACATGCATAAATGAAAAACACATACGCTGCCTTTATGATATGTCTGAAACCATCAAGGATGGATTTATCTGTGGCTCGACAGACTTTGGAGGCTCTTAAACCTATAAATAATTCAGCATGTACCAATGTATTCACCAGCAGATAGCAGTCAGCATCAAGCGCACTAGGAATGGCTCACAGGAAATGTTAATCGTTGCACGTTGAAATCTAGGTTCATGTGCAGCAATGCACAGCAGTGCTGCGGCATAGCTTTTATAGCTTTACCCTTGAATGAGATTACAATTTAAGCAGTTAGACACACACAATTCACACACATTGGGCGACAATACATTTTTTTTAATTAAATATCAAGGGTCCTCTTTGAACATTTGTGCCCGCTGTGCTGGTGGTTAACCATAAAGTGTACTTAAAGGGATAGGTCACAATTCCGTAATCATTTACTCACCCCAATATTGTTCCAAAACAAAGATAGTTTTGGGATTGTACTGTACAGTATATCTTCACACGACTTGAACTAAACAGCTTTATATGGATTCATTTTACAAAGTATTAATGACCTTTTTGGTTCTTCTAAGGGTCTATTCACACCTGTCTTGTTTGGTTCGATTGAAACGAACTCTGGTTAATTTCCCCCTTTAGTGCAGAACTTTTTGGCATGTATGAAAACAACAATAGCACTCTGGTGCGCACCAAACAACCAAATGAACTCTGGTATGGTTCATATAAGCTGTGAATATGATCCGACCTCCATCCGACCCAATTGCAGAAAGCACAGCGCCTTTTGAGTTAACAGGCTCCCGTAGCTGGAGTTGCCTTACGGGAAAGTGTTGTGTTTGCTACATTTGCTAGCCACTGAAAAATGTTTAGTTGTGTTTCGACAAGGAGCACCAAAGAGACACGCTGCCTCATTGACATTTGGGCAAATTCCTATATATCACAGCTATTGGAGAAGACACATAAAAATCATGTTGATTGTGGGGGGGGGGGGGGGGGCACAGTTAGCTTACACTTGTGAAAGCCTGCAATTGCTTTCCTATGAACGCTGTTTTTTTTTAAATTTCACTTTCGCTTTTATTATACTTAATCATTATTCTGCACAGTACCATTGTCAGTATGCCTTGGTATACCATGGTATGTCAACAATCCTTGTTACAACATCGTATAGATGACATTGTCTCATCTGATCATAAGTGTATTCATATTGCGTTTGTAGCTGATAACAGAAAATCAGTAAAATAATAACAATTGCACTACGAAGAATCTCCATGATTAGCCTGTTTTCAAGCTTCCTGTTTTTCCCTGCTCGAGAATTTCTGTCCAATGAATGGATGACCTTAGCACACGTGGTTTTGTTTACAATTTCTGGTTCACTTACAAAAAGGGCAGTGTGAAAGCAAACCGCACCAAAAAAAAAAGAAAATCAACATTGTATTTGGTCCGGACCAAAGCAAGTGAACTAGCAGACTTTTCCTGGTGTGAATACACCCTGAGTTTTAGTTATCTTGACTTTCAATGGAGGGATAAAAGATATAAACACCTCTTAGATATTTAAAAAAATATCTTGTGTTTCAAAGATTAATCAAAGTGTTGTGGGTTTGGAACAACGCAAAAAATGAGTGCAGAATTTTCATCTCTTTAGATAAAGGTATGGTAAATTATTCAGCCTGAATGAAAGTGTGTGGTTAATGTACATAGTTGTTGTTTTTTTTGTTGTTGTTTTTTTCGGACCTCTGCTTAATTAAAGGCTGCTTTTTAATTATTTTCAGGCTTCATTCAAGACCAGTGAATGATTTAATGTATAAGGTTGAGGTGCATTAATTAGCAAAGAAATTGTCTTTCATTTATTGTGACTTCAGGTCTGCTGGGCTCAAACCAGTCCATCTAACATCTAAATAAAATCCTCTTCCCAATTACTTTGTAAGATAATCAGGGACTGCTGTTATGCTGTGGCCCTTGATTAAGTGTTTCCACAGAGATAAGGCAAAACCACATTTCTTGTACTGGCATCAACTCACAGGAAGCTCTTTTCTTTTGATCTGCTCTGCACACATTCACAACAGTACGCTGCATGAAACAATGCTGTTCTTTTAGTAAATCTGTTATGCAGGGACAAAGGCCATATTTAAAATTGGCTCTATTACTTGGTCCAGAGTTCTTTTCTACACCCTTCTCCAAGTATTGGTCTGTCTTATTGAACATTTGGGTGGAAAGTGCATTATATTTGCACCCTAAACATTACAAAATGATTTGTGATTGTCTTAAAAGCTTCGATAAAAATGTCATGAAAACAAACAAATCAGTATGTTTTGCATTATATGCTATGACTTTACACCAAAAGTGTGCTGAATTTATAGAATTTATGTTTAGGGATGATGGGATTGTTTTAAAAATGGTTTTGAACATGTCTTGAAAGTGTCTTATTGTCACCAAGGCTGTATGTACCTGATCAAATATACAGTAAAACAATAAAGTTGAAAAATAAATAAATAAACATTATTATATATAATTATTATAATATATGTATTTTATTGTTGTTGTTGTTGTGGTCAGTAAAATGGTAAAAAGCTTACTCTTGTTGATTCCTGACAACAACAACAAAAAATGCAACTGCATCAAATGTAAACTGCTCCTAAATGCATTTTCTTGAGAAACTAATTTGCATTATCCTTTAATAAGTGTGAATGATAGCTTGCTAAAGCTAATCATATGTCATAATATTGATTTTGTACCAATTCTGAACATGAACCATACCAAAACACCAACCCCAACATCAAACCAACTAGGATCCTCTGATGCTCTGGTGTGAAAGTGCCCCAGAGAAAGAAACCCTTGACCCAACATGGGTGGTACATCGGAGACAGGTGAAGAGCTTCAATAATTGGTCCAGACTCTGCATGAGGAGATTCCAACTTCCAGCTGATGTGCTAGCAGGAGCCAATTAGGTTAACAAGCTGACAAAACATCAGGAGTCTGAGCAATGCTTCAAACTAGTGATCTGTTCAATGACTGTGATCCAGACACCCAACTGGCCGAGGGGCTTTGGGTCAGCAGTCTGAAGTTAATGTCTTTCAAAAGTGGAGAGGAAGAAGAAGCCCAGGTGGTCCAATTACATTTCTGGGTTATAAGGAGTGGCAAAACCCATCTCTCAGAGATGCAAAGCGTGTCTGTTTTAGATATATTTAGTGCCACTTTTCATTCAACCTTAATTCTGGAAAAAGAAAGCACTAAGCATCAGCTTGTTTTCTCTTGTTCTGGGTGTAGGTCATTCAAATCATCAGGGCCACAGACAAGGACAACTTTGCCAATGGTCGATTTACTTTCGCTCTACCAGAAGACCTTCCAGTGAATCCAAACTTCACTCTGAAGGACAATGAAGGTAAAAAAAAAAAAAAACAACAACAACACACACACAATAACAAAACCACACATCTGCAGGATTTGTTTTGGCTGGGTAAAACATCTAATTAGAAATAGTTTGACATGTTAAGCCTGTATTTTAGGAGTTAGTTACAAAAACAAATTCCATATTCAGTACTTAAGTTGTACACAGGCTCTCATTAAAGTCAAATGTGATCTGACTGATCTAAAGGGGCTCTCTGATGGCATCTCAGTAATGGAATCTTTCTAATGTTTTCCAACTGATTTCCTGATGTTTGCTCAGGGCAAACCCTCAATGCCTCTCCACAAACATATTTACTACCAAGTTGTCACACACATCACCCTCATTTCCAGCCTTCCCCTCCTCTTATTGCTCTTTTTTTTAATATCATTGCAAGGCCAACCAAGCTGTTTCCTCGGAAACCAGGTCTGTGTTTATGTTAGCTCATGGCTCCCTGGTGGAGATGGTTGGGCTGTAATGATTTCCTTCTAATGCCAGACCGCTGCTTCGGTGAATCAGTGCTGCAGGTGGACCGGTTGGAGTTTAACAGGGCAATCGGAGATGAGATAGTTCAGAAGAGCCAGTGCTTTTGAGTTTGTATCCTAGCCAAGGTCCCCTCAGACTGCCTCATCCTTAAATAATATCCCAACGGATGGACCATTACGGACCATTTTACACATTGGGGGTTGGAGCGCTCTGTTGCGCTTGCTAAGATTGGGTGGGTGTGTAGGGCTGTCATCTTTAATCACGTAGATGTTTCTTTCCTGGCGCTGCAGTCATTATGCCAGCATTCACTCTACCAGAGCGCTTGCCAGGTTGAAGCAGAAAAAATATGATGGACATTCCCTACGGAAGTGCACTTATTTCCCCCCCCGGGAAATTCAATTGAATAATAATCATATTGACTGTTATGTTCTTCGACATAGTTCATATTCTAAATCTAGAAAAGTGTTTTTAATGAAGCTGTCCAATGAATGGGTGAGGGAATGCATGGTGCGCCCCATCCGCAAAGATAGCCAACATCAAATTTGACGCTTTGCCATGGTTTTGGCAAGAGTGTTTGTGTCATCTGAAATGTGGGGCACATTACATCGAGCAGGTCCCTCTTGGGCCAATTCACCACAATTCTCTCTCAGGCAATTTATCTCCCACCATTTAATCACTCACATTAAGTTATAACAGCTAAAGCGATCAGGGCTCATGCCAGATCTGCAGTATTGGCAGTATTTGTTGTTGTTGTTGCTATTTCCTATTTATTTATATATCTCTATATTTATTGCATGACGCATCTCACAGTGAAGATCAATTATCCACAGTACATGCATCGTTCGCTCTTATGTTTTTTCACAGGGAAAGTGTTTACGAATCACTGCTACTTAAATCAAAGCGCAACTGTGAATTTCCCATCCATGTGTAATTACAGACCACGTTTTCTGCGTTGTTTGTGAAGATTCGCTAATGATCATTCCACCCTCTGTCGTTTCATGTTCATGTTTTTTAATAGTGTTTGGACAGAGTAAATGGAGTCTACCTGCAGGCCATTTAATGAAACCCCCACAGCATGAAATCAAACAGAAATGCACTAAACCTAGGGGTCACTACATGAAGAGCTGATTTATGCGTAAATATTTCAGAGATGCTAATTTGGCTAGCGTTAACCTTAACCCTGAGTTAGGAAATTTTCCTTCCTGTAGTATCTAATGCATTCACAATAGTTGCTGGTTCTGCATGCATTAGATCCCTGGAGAGAAAGAGCCCTGCCTCGTTTACACTGTTGTAGACTTGGGTATATGGACATTACAGGCCCAGAGACAAGCAAATAATATCAAATATTACAGTTAAGGAATCTAGCATTTATGTCTTTTCATTCATAAAATTAAGTATATTACTTCCCTTTATAAATGAAAGCGTCAGTTACAAGACTTGTCATTAGTTACTTTTTTTCTCCCTAGCAGTTAAATAACTGTTTAGTCCTTAATTTTTGTATTCAGCTTGTATATAACTTTACTAACAATATAAAAAAAATATATATATTTTTCTTTTAATTCGACATATAATTATGATTGTCAGCCAATATTAGTAATAAAGAATGTTTATCCATGTCAGTTGTACTGTATAGTAACTATGCTCATGCATATAATAATAATAATAATAATAATAATAATAATAATAATGCATGCAAATTTGCTCTTTTTTTACATTTACATTACCTTAGTCATCTTCTAACACTAATATAAAGTTTATTTTTTAAAACACTTTTATTTTATTTTAATACTGCTAAATACATTTAACAAGTTTTTAACAAATCTCAAAATGAATATTGGTAATTTATTGATTATTTACTGATTTCCATTTATAGCCTATTAAGGTTGAGCATAGACAGGAGGTGGGAAAAACATTTATTTGTACACTGTATCAGATAAAATATATATTACTTAACCTGATACTTTTTGGATACTTTTATGGCATATACAAAAGGTTGGGGATAAATACATATATAAAGTAAATATTCTGTCTAAACCCTGATGAGTTGTTGAGGGCAATTTGCCCAGAGGTGCATTTGTATAGCATGATTGATATTAAAATGCCCATACCAGTGTTAAACCCAAACCCACGCTCTTGCTCTCCTGGGAGCTGGTATTCAGAGGGAGACGGAATTCATCTTGCAACCCAAACCCAAACATAGTCAGAAGACTCTAGCTCAACACACATCTGCAGTGTGAAGCAGCAGCATGACCGTGCATATGCTGAGGTGCTTACGACCTGCCTGTTTGCGGGTGTGTGCGTATGTGAGAAAGGAAAGCAGCAACAGCTAGAAAGAAGGTGAAAAAAATTTGCACAAGCAAATTTGCACGAGAAAATTTGGAGCACTGTAGGGAGTTAATAAAGCATGACGATTTTGACACTGTGTGGGATTTACGTGGTGTCAGCACACCAGCGCTCCAACACTCCTGTTGGGGAGGTACAGCAGTAAAGGAAACTTGTATATATATTTTTTTTAATCTGACACAAGTAAAGATAGGCCAATGTGTATCAGAAAACATAAACACCTTATTATTATTATTATTATTATTATTCGTTTCTAGCTTAAAACATTTTTTATGAAACGCATAATTCTGATTGGATTGGATTAACCAAATTTGAAGCTATTGTAAAATTACATTATTTTTATGATCATTACACTGTAAAAAGTTTAACTATTATTTACTCAATTTTATTGGTGAAACATTTTTACACTCGAAAAAATTGAGTAAATTTTAAAGCTGTGAAATCAATGAAATATACTGTATGAATTGGGTAAATGCAAGTAAAAAAATTAAGTAAATCTGAGTAACTGCATCTGGTACATTAACAAATAAAATTGAGTAGAAATAATTGAACATTTAAACATTTAAAAACAATATTTATGAGTAATATTAACTGTTTTTATTAATGAGTAATATTAACTTTTTCTTTTCTCTAATCCTTTGTAAAATAGTACTCCACACAACCACCAGTATACATGACATTGGCCTTTATTGTCAATGAGTACAGCAATACAGCACATTTTACACTGTATACATTATTGCCTACATTTAAACTCATTTAACAAAAATTTTATAAGTAAAAATTAAATATTTAAAAATTCAGGTAGCCTAATTCAAGTGTAATCAAATCAACCCAATATCCACCGGATCAGCGCTGGTCCTCGTGCCGGAGACGGACTCGCCTCTGCGGGTGAACTTTGAACTTCATACCGCCGTCCTGCGTTTCACTCACAGCCGATAGATACTGCGAGTGACTGACATAACCTGCCAATTAACAAACAGTGACAGTTCTGAGGACATTTTATCATCCAAATGATAATAATTATATTTATTATCATTAGGAATGAAGTCATGTGTTTATGCAAAGCGTTTCAATCATGCAAAAAGACAGGCGCAACTCTCGTTTAGGTGTCGAATTACGCCTCTGTATGTTGTTTTGCATTAAATATGATTTAAAGCACAGTAAAGATTTTATAGATAAAATAAAACATACACAAACCTGAATTTCACAGAGGAAATGCACCAAATCTGCGACGCTGAGAAGAGAGCTGTTGTCTGGAGACTGGAGAGTTCAAACTGCCCGTGCTCACTGACTCAACCAACCGTCAAGTTGTCATCACGTCAGAGGGTGGGGGAGGGGTGCATTGTTTTAATTGAGTAAACTTACTCAAATTTTAAGAGTGTTTTAAATATATTAATAATATTGAATTTGAATTAAGTAATATTTTTGTTTCTTGAAATAGATCAGTTTAATTCAACATTCTCAAATATTTTGATAGAAATTTCACAAATATATTAAGTATATTATAAAGAAATAATTGGTTAGTCAAATACTAAATAATTTTATTGAAAACAACTTAAATATATCTGTAAATTTTAGCTAAAATGAACTGTTGGATTTTTACTCAATTATTTTGGTATGTTTAACTCAAACAATCAAGTACACGATATTCAGAGATTTTATTAAGTTAATAAAGTTAAAAATTTCTGTAATATTTACTAAGCCACAGAATTATTTTTTTACAGTGATTTGTGGTCCCTTTTGAACATTCTGTTAACAATAAGTAACATTGCACCTCCATGTCAACTAACTCTCATTAGAGTATTAGTAGCCCGTCTGCTTAATATCTGCCACCTCTTAATTGTGATGGTCTCCCAAAAGACATTCTACTGACTATAAGGAAAGACTTAGGGACTCGGGACAGTCCCGAAATCTAAACTGTTGTCCCGAATCCCGAATCTGGCCCTAATTGTCCCGAAAATTATACCAAAGCAAAATCTTGAGTAGTTATTGTCTGATAAACATTAAAAACTTTCTGTGGAGGTTGAGTTGTCCTGCAACCAGCCCCTGCCGGCTGCTCATTGTCTGCAGCATCTTTTTTCTAAGTTCTAAAAAAAAAATACCGTAGGTAGGCAGCTAGGCACGAATTTAGATATTCATTTATCTAATTAATCTATATGAACAAAGACAATATGACCTTTTTGTCCCCTTTTAGTTTTAAAGCTTGATGAAGAGAGCGCAAGTTGCTGCAGCTGCGAGGAGGACAGTGATGCACGCGTACAGGAGTGATTGACAGTTCGCGGCACTGTGTACAAAAACAAAAAACCTCTGCTACACAATTATTTCGTTATTTTCATTAAAGCTTATTAGCGCTAGCGTTACAGAAAGGGCTGATTTATGCACTGTTACAACAGTCATTGTTTTTAGAGTAATGACAGACGGTTGATCTTTGAATAAAAATGTGTTTAAATAAAGTTTGAAATTCATTATCTTTTATTATAGGCTACGAAGTCTAATATCATAAGCCCCCCCCCCCCCCCCCCCCCATCACGTCAGCCAAGACCGCAGACACCAACAGACACATTTCAGGATTCCACCGTTTATTTAGATCTCTGGATTTCTTGGTCTTGTTTGAGCTGCCCTGAGGCATTGCAAATATGGCCGCCAAGTGAACAGACTTTCCTTGAAATGGACTTTGCTCTAAGTAACTTTGCTAGTACATGTCAACTTAATCTAAACCTTACCCTACCAGTCTACTACGACTCTAGTGAGACTAAGTTGATATGTTGGTGCACCGTTACTTATAGTCAGCAGAATGTGTTAAAGGGACCATCAAAATAAAGTAAAACTCATATTTTATATATTTTTAAAAGTAGTCTGTTATGATCACCAAGGTTGCATGTACAGTATTTGATTGATTAAAAATAGAGTAATAACTAATATTGTGAAATACTATTACAATTTAATATAACTATTTTCTATTTTAATTTATTTTAAATATGTTGTTCCTCTTTTGTAAGTTGCTTTGGATAAAATCATCTGCTGAAGGCATAAATCACCACACCTTGGAGTTATAAGGTTCTGCATTCTGAGTGGTTTTGAGATTCAAAGTTTTTGCATTCTATATACTTTTTAGATATCATATACTTTGTTTTGTTTTCCCACAATGCAAACAATAAAAATAAATAAAAAAATAAATGGTGTCACAGAATAAGAATATGTGAATAACCCAATTTTGTAAAAAAAAAAAAAAAAAAGAAAAAAAAGAAATAAGAGTACCTTATAATTCCAAGGTGACGAAATGTAAATGTAAAATAATTTATTCCTGTGATGACAAAGCTGAATTATTTAGGAGTGTCACATGACTGTATCATTCGAATATGCTGATTTGGCACTGAAGACAGTTGTGCTGCTTAATATTTGTACAAAAACCATGATGAAGGATACAGGATTCTTTGATGAATAGAGAGTTTAATTAACAGCTTTTTTTTTAAAAGTCACTGTAACTTTAGGTTGGTTAATGCATAATTTCTGAATAAAAGTATTAATCTTAAAAAATATATTTTTCACCCCAAACTTTTGACTGATATATACATAAAAAATGATGCTTAGTGGAATGTATTTTAACATAGTGCTGTGGCTGCAGTTTTATCGCTGTTGTCATTTCAACAGTGAAGAATCCAAAACCATAACAGAATGCAATATTCAAAAAGATGTTCTCCATTCTCAGAGGCAACTGCCGAGAAGGGGGAGAGAATTGTTTTGTTGGCTTCGGTTGCACAGCGTCGTCATGCATGCATCCAGCGAGAATAAACCTCTGCTCTCTGTGACAGATAGCAGCGCGAGTGTGTTGGCGCGCAGGCAAGGCTTCAGCCAGGCAGAACAGGAGCTGTACCAGCTGCTCGTGGTTGTGTGGGATGGAGGAGAGCCCGTCCTCAGCAGCACCAGCACGCTTACGCTCAGGGTGTGTCCGTGCCAGCGTGGGGCCAGGATGCCAGTGTGCAGGGCTCAAGCATTCCTGTCCTCGGCAGGTCTCAGCACCGGAGCACTCATTGCCATCCTGCTGTGTGTGCTCATCCTCTTGGGTAAGACTGAAAACACAACAGCCAAGAGAAGAACTTGATTCTTTCCTTCATGAATTTGACATCAGGGAAAGAGCAGAAACATATGAAGGGGTCTGAATCCAGAAGTAAAATTATTCTTTCTTTATTTCTTTATTTCTTTATTTTACTTTCATTATGTATTTATTTATTTATTTATTTCAATTTCAATTTGAGTGAATCATCAATAATTTATTTTGTCAAATATTTTTGTAGGATTTAATGTATTTATTTTATTATCACTTTCTTGACAGACAGACAGACAGACAGATAGACAGATAGATAGATAGATGGATAGATGGATAGATGGATGGATGGATGGATACATAGATACATACTGTACATAGATACATACATACATACATACATACATAGATAGTAGAAGCACTGCTTGAAAATCACTGGTTGTAGATGAGAGGTTTCACCCTGCAGAATGTGTGAAATCCCCCTCTCTCACTCCGGTCCACTGACAAGGCCAAATATAGACACTCCTCAGGAATGCTGCACAACTGTGTGGGCTGAAACCTGGAACAACAATTGTAACTTGCACATACCTGAACAGACAGGAAGTGTTGTTAATAATACATTTAAATATAAGCAAGGGGCGTCAATTTAGTCTAACAGTTGGGGGGGGGGGGGGGGTACAATAAACTTAACATTTCTCAAGAGCAGTTTTTGAAAGGGACACAAATAATACAGCTAAAGCTAAGCTTTAAACTAAGCTGTTGTGGTCGCATTGCAACAGCGGTCATGACTTGTGTCGATTGTAGACAATACTATCCATCATAGTGTTGCCAAGTCTGCGGTTTTCCTGTGGAATTGGGAAACATAATTAATGTTGATCCGACCCCAATAACGTGTATTTTAGCCTCGGGAACACAATTTTTACAGGGGGACCACCTCAAAACGCAGTAAGTTTGGGCTAGTTTTTATGGAAGCACATGGGTAGCGATATTCAATTTGGAATGTAATATGCAAAATGACAATGCAATATGTAAAATAACAATGCATTTCTGTATTTACATTTTTATTTTCCAATACATTTGTGCAACGTTTGGTGCAAAATGAAAATGAAAATTAAATTACATAATTTTCATTTGCCATTTCATACACCAGTTTTAATATGTAAAATGAAAACTAATTTTAACGCTTTATAAGTTGCAAAATTAAAATGGAAATGTATTACAGAAATTATTAGATATGTATAAATTATCATTTAAATGCTATTTTTCTTAAATGCATTAACACTCACAGTCAAGACACTTACAAATGCATTTTCATTCAGTGTCCCGCAATGAATGTAGCAAAATTCAATGTGCACATTGAAAATGCATTCCGAGCAGATCAAGTGTCCGCCCCCTCACGACATGTCAATCACTGCGTGAACAAGGCGGGGCTTGCAGAAGGTCAGAGACTCAAATCTCAAGAAGAGGATTCAAGTGAGAGAACATGGACAAGACAGTTGGTCCGTGTATGTTTTGATCATTTCGGTTTATGGCTTCAATATTTCATTCGCACTTGTGGGCGGGGCTGAAACGCTGGTTTCATCTGATTGGTCGAATCGCTCCACCTTCAACTCTGTCTTTTCTTTCAGGCAGAATAAGAGTCAGTGCGAGTGTGACACTGTAATAATGTCTGAAATCACCGCTCACTGTTAATTAGCATAATATTTGAATCAGATGTAGCTGGGCACATAATTCGTGCTGCTGAGACCTGCAAATTATTTCTAGGTTGCAGTATTGTATGAATATTGTCCCACTGATAAATACAGTGCAAATAGTTCTGTCTCTTTGGAAAAAAGTGAAGTAGAAATAAAAATCAATAATAGACTGAACAGTTCCATGTCTGTAACATTTACCACTCTCATCTTTTAAGTCATAAGGCACTAGGTATGTGTGTGTGACATTAATAAATAATTGTAAAAATTAATATTTTTACATTTCTGAAATAAAAATAGTAAAATTAGCTCTATGCTGCTCAGTGCTCCTGTAGCCTACCCCAGAGCGCCCTCTCGCGGCTGTAGACGGTAATGTTTTCTCTTGGTTCTGAATAAATGCGACTTAGGCTATATATGTTTTTTTCCTCGTCATGACGTATTTTTGGACTGATGCATCTTATACCGAAAAATACGGGTAACATTATTATTATTATTATTTATTATGAAAGTAACTGACACAGACTAGAACTTTAATGTTTCACCAAATTCAGCTCAGATCTTCAGACTCGTCTGACTCGTGTTGCTGTATAACTGGCCAGACTTACCTTCCCAAAAAATCCTATTTTATTTTATTTCATAAATTTAACTATATTTATTTCCACTTCACTGTTATCCAAGGAGACAGAACTATTTGCACTGTATTTATCAGTGGGACAATATTTATACAATACTATAACCTAGAAATAATTTAACGGGGTCTTTTGCAAGTCGCAGCAGCACGAATTATGTGGCCAGCATCATCTGATTCAAATATTATGCTAATTAACAGTGAGCGGTGGTTTCAGACATTACAGTGCTTCACTCGCACTGACTCTTATTCTGCCTGAAAGAATGAAAAGACCGGGCTGGAACTGGAGCGATTCGACCAATCAGATGAAAGCAGCGTTTCAGCTCCGCCCACAAGTGCGAATGTAATATTGAAGCCATAAACCGAAATGATCAAAACGTACACGGGCCAACTGTCTTGTCCATGTTCTCTCACTTGAATCCTCTTCTTGAGATTTGAGTCTCTGACCTTCTACAAGCCTTGTTCACGCAGTGATTGACATGGCGCGAGGGGGCGGACACGTGATCGGCTCGGAATGCATTTTCAATGTGCACATTGAATTTTGCTACATTCATTGCGGGACACTGAATGAAAATGCAATCGTAAGTGTCTTGACTGTGAGTGTTAATGCATTTAAGAAAAATAGCATTTAAATGATAATTTTGCCACAGTTTTTGCTTGAACATGTTATACATATCTAATCATTTCTGTAATACATTTTCATTTTAATTTTGCAACTTATAAAGCGTTAAAATTAGTATTCATTTTACATATTAAAACTGGTGTATGAAATGCCAAATGAAAATTATGTAATTTCATTTTCATTTTGCACCAAACGTTGCACAAATGTATTGGAAAATGTAAATGTAAATACAGAAATGCATTGCCATTTTACATATTGCATTGTCATTTTGCATATTACATTGCAAATTGAATATCGCTACCCATGTGCTTCCATAAGTTTTGAGTAGCAATTGGGTGGGTTTTGTTGTTTCAAAACCTAGCAACACTTTCCGTCAAGCAGGTAACATTATTATTTCTAACATAGCGGATCATCAAAAAAAATACATTGGCATCATCTGTATTAAAGAGAAAATAATCACTTCATCTGACGTTTAAGTGACTAAAATTGCCTTGACAGCCTAACTTACTGGAGTTCCACAACTATTGACTTTGTTCTCGCTCACCGGACTTATGTCTGTGTAGATGATGTAAAAGAGGAAAGCAGGCATTTGGACCAAAGCACTGTGAGGCAAGGAAGGGGAGACTCAAAATGTTTCTAAACTTAAAATGCATTTTTGCCCCGTTTGTGGTGTTTTACTACTTACAGAATTATTTAAAATATAAAAAAATTATTTACAATGCACAGCATGGTTTTTAATCATATTTTTAGGGGGGGACTACCCTCAGATGGGGGGGGGGGTCCTGTACCACCCGACCCACCTGGATTTCTGCATATTAATATAAGGCAAAGCAGTCTTTTTGCATGCAAGGATTTAGAAGCTCTTCCCAATTTACAGCATAAACAACTGTACAACCCAAACACAATGCTGTGGCTCCATTCAAAAATCGACCTATCTACCGTGCTAAACATGTTATTCAAGCCTGAGCTGGTTTGCGCTCTCAGTCTCCCTGACAGGTCAAGCTGATCTGTTAGCTGGCTGTAGAAGGGAATTGTGCAGCTAAACCAGCTTTGGCATCTAAACCAGCGAACACAAACAGACTAGCTTAGTTTGGGTGAAGTGGGTGCTTTCAAAATTTAACAATTGTCATTATGAAGACGGTTTCCAAAAATAGCAACATAGTTACCTTTTTAAGTAACAATTTAAGGTGGCATGTATCCATGTTATAATCATAGGAGATCATCTAAGGAGATAGCATGATGAACAGCTTAATAAATTGTGTGTGTATATATATATACATATATACACAGTACAGACCAAAGGTTTGGACACACCTTCTCATTCAAAGAGTTTTCTTTATTTTCATGACTATGAAAATTGTAGATTCACACTGAAGGCATTCTATTCTAGGTTCTTCAAAGTAGCCACCTTTTGCTTTGATTACTGCTTTGCACACTCTTGGCATTCTCTTGATGAGCTTCAAGAGGTAGTCACCTGAAATGGTCTTCCAACAGTCTTGAAGGAGTTCCCAGAGATGCTTAGCACTTGGCCCTTTTGCCTTCTGTCTGCGGTCCAGCTCACCCCTAAACCATCTCGATTGGGTTCAGGTCCGGTGACTGTGGAGGCCAGGTCATCTGGCGCAGCACCCCATCACTCTCCTTCTTGGTCAAATAGCCCTTACACAGCCTGGAGCTGGCATGTGAGCCAGTTTCTTTGTAGCGCTTGATGGTTTTTGTGACTGCACTTGGGGACACTTTCAAAGTTTTCCCAATTTTTCGGACTGACTGACCTTCATTTCTTAAAGTAATGATGGCCACTCGTTTTCCTGTACTTAGCTGCTTTTTTCTTGCCATAATACAAATTCTAACAGTCTATTCAGTAGGACTATCAGCTGTGTATCCACCTGACTTCTGCACAACACAACTGATGGTCCCAACCCCATTTATAAGGCATGAAATCAAACTTATTAAACCTGACAGGGCACACCTGTGAAGTGAAAACCATTTCAGGTGACTACCTCTTGAAGCTCATCAAGAGAATGCCAAGAGTGTGCAAAGCAGTAATCAAAGCAAAAGGTGGCTACTTTGAAGAACCTACAATATGACATATTTTCAGTTGTTTCACACTTTTTTTGTTTTGTATATAATTCCACATGTGTTAATTCATAGTTTTGATGCCTTCAGTGTGAATCTACAGTTTTCATAGTCATGAAAATAAAGAAAACTCTTTGAATGAGAAGGTGTGTCCAAACTTTTGGTCTGTACTGTATATATTTACACACTACACACACATACACATACACACACATACACACATATCTCCTTAGATAGCATTATGAACAGCTTAATTAATAAAATGTGTGTGTGTGTGTGTGTGTGTGTGTATGTATATGTATATGTATATTTTTGTCATTTTTATCATTTTTAATGTGTAGTTTTTATTATTTTTTCAGTTTTAATTGTAGTTGGTTTAGTTCATCTAAATGGCAATCAAGAACCAGCTGAAAATTAGTAAAAAAAAATCTATTTCATTTCATTTCACATTTATTTGTTGTATGGTTTTCGTTCTAGTTATCTATAATAACCCTGCTTATGAGGGTCCATTTGAGTTAGTGCTACCTATTGTTATTTTGGTATCATTGATATACTATTATAGCTTATGTTTTATATATATATATATATATATATATATAGTATTTATTAATTTTAGTTTATTTAATTTGAATTATTTTAGTACTTAAAATTAAACTCAACAAAAACTAGAAATGTTGCTTCAGCTTATAGCTGAAATAAAATACATATTTTATTTATGTTAATGTAATAAGTAACGATTTATTATTATTATTAATATTATGTTTTTAGTTAATGATTGCTGTTGCTGCATTAAAAGGTAGCTGTTTGGAACAGGGCTAATCTGTTTGAAAGAAGAGGCCCATGGCTATTTATGGCAAAACTCCATTGATTTCACATCAGCACATGAGTGATTAAGTGATTATTTCCCCAGACAAAGCTTTTCCCCATATGAAAATGTCAGCAAGCAGATGATTGCACTCTTCATTTTGTACGCCCAAGCGATACGTCACTAACTCCCAATGGTAGTGCATCTAATTCACATCACCATTTACACGGATGAACAAACTAAGCTTGTGTCTCCTCTCTTGTAGCCATCGTGGTACTGTTTGTCACTCTGCGTAGCAAGAAGAGCAAAAAGGAGCCTTTGATCATCTCGGCGGAGGATATCAGAGAGAACGTAGTCACGTACGATGATGAGGGAGGAGGTGAGGAAGACACAGAGGCCTTTGACATAGCGGCGTTGAGGAACCCCGCAGCAGCCGAGGAGATGAGGATGAGGAAAAACCTGCAGTCGGAGGTGTGGAGAGCAATGGGGACTGAGGCTCTCAGCTCGGCTTTGACATTACCTGACGAGGACATCCATGAGGTGATTAAGCTCAAGGTGGTTGAGGCCGACCGGGACACAAGTGGCCCTCCGTACGATTCTCTTCAGACTTACGCGTACGAGGGCCGCGGCTCCCCGTCCGGCTCCATCAGCTCTTTGGACCTGCCGGAGACCCAGACAGAGCTGGATCTCAGTGAGGTAGACAACTGGGGCCCTGAGGTACAAATACTGAGCAGAGTCTTTCAAGAGAAAGGCCAGCAGCACGTCCCATAATGGCTGCGCATGTTCTTTAAACCAGAAGTTGTGTGTCGTTTCCCTGCTGTCTGGTCAGATGGGACTGAAGTGAAGGCAGAAATTTTTTGTTTTTATTTTTTGTCATCCAGTTTTGCTGTGGGATTATTTGACTGTCGTTTTTCACTGGCCTTTACAAGTGGAAGTTGATTTTTGAAGAAAAAGTATAAAATTGAGAAAAAAAAAGAGAACTCATAAAGGAAGCTATTTTCCCTGGTGTATATTTTCTATTGCTTAATAAAATTCATGATTCCAGATAAATAAAGCGTGCCTCTATTGCATCTTCGTCCATTTCCAGCAGCTACAGAAGCGTCAGATTCAATGCCCCGGCTGGTTTAGGATGACATCTTTCATACTAAACTGATCATTTCCCTTTTCGAAATTTGATTTCTGTTTTCACAGCCTGTAGTGTTTAAGTTTCACTTACCGTATTTTCCGGACTATAAGTCGCACTTTTTTTCATAGTTTGGCTGGTCCTGCGACTTATAGTCAGGTGCGACTTACTTATCAAAATTAATTTGACATGAACCGAGAGAAATGAACCAAGACAAATGAACCAATAGAAAACATTACCGTCTACAGCCACGAGAGGGCGCTCTATGCTGCTCAGTGCTCCTGTAGTCTACACTGAAGACATAGAGTGCCCTCTCGTGGCTGTAGACGGTAATGTTTTCTCTTGGTTCTTGGTTCTAAATAAATGCGACTTATAGTTCAGTGCGACTTATATATGTTTTTTTCCTCATCATGACGTATTTTTGGACTGATGCAACTTATACTCAGGTGCGACTTATAGTCCGAAAAATACGGTAATATTAATACCAGATCAACATTGAACATAGTCTGTGCAACATTTAGTATAAATCACCTCTGTAAAAAAAAATCAAGAAAATAACTTATTATAATTCTCATGAGCAGAGAGTGTTTTAATTGGATAACAACAGCATTCTGTGAAAGATAATTGGATTCAAATGCTTGAGTGGGCACCTTTTATTACTTTCCTAGGACTTATAAATCAACTGTGAAAAGTCTGTATTGCAATCCAGTCCTGATCAATTCCCATGAGGCTCACAACATGCAGATAAAGAGCCCACGGACTGCTTTAATAGCCGCCATAATGATGATGATGACTTCAGAGCGTCAACACCATGGTAGCTTTTACTGATCTAAATGCGCTCAGCTGTCACAAGTAGCGTCGGATTGTTTAGGAGGATGACTTTTTGAATACTGAGCGAGCTTCAAAAGTGGGATAGTTTCCTCTGACAACAGCATTAGCTAATTGGTAAGCCTAGTCTGGAAACATACCTACTGACAGATACACCAGCGATTTTAAAGAGACAATTTGTTAAAATGATGACAGGAGGAAATCCAGGTTTTTGACAGGCTATGCATCAGTTGACTAATCGCACAAACTATCTCGCTTCCTCAATTTTCTCCTAATGGGTTAAATATACTTAAATTATTGGAGGAAACTTCTCCCAAACAGTGGCGGATCTAGAAAATTTTGCATGGGGGGGCAAAGGGGTGGCAAGAGGTATTGGCAGGGTGGCAGGGGTACATGTCCTGGTTTCATTGCTGTGATATCTGAGAGGAATTGGATTTAATAGGACTGCTCATACAATACCTGAAAGGTAATAATTCAGGTATTGTATGAGACTGTTCTGCTCAAAATGCATAAATATATATATATATATATATATATATATATATATATAATAAAAACAATAACATTCAAGATTTGGACTGCCACTTTTGAGGACTTGACTTTGTGGCTATTACATGTGACTTGGTCTCAAATTGTTGACTCCTTTCTTCACAGACTAGCTTTGACCTGTTTGTCCGAGGGGTGCAGCGAGTAACACTTTGGTAAGAAAGAATCAAATGTATGTGAGGAAAAAATCACAGAGGTGCTTGTAATGAAACTGAAATCAGTGACAAAACTTCAAGTAACTCTGTATCTAGGTTAGTGTCAATAATTAATTGCTTTTAGCAAAAGTTATTATGACTGTAGTCAGTTTGAATGTTTTAGAACTGCATTCATCCTGCATTCAAAAAAGGGTCACATAAGGAAGCAAAATGATTGATGAGTGGCAATTCACACTGAATTTAACAAATAAATCTAATACAATACAAATCAAATCAAATCAAATACTTAGCGCATTATTATTTGTTAGTAAGATGTGACAACTTTAAAAACTCAACTTCAACTTTGTATCAAATAATTGGTTCTAACTTGTGTTTTAACAATGATAATGGTCTTTGTTTGATAATTAAGCTGTCACATGGACTGAGTCTTTACAACGCAGAACACAAGAAGTTTTCACGTTTTCATATAGGCTTAATTTAAATTCCCTGTTAATGTAGAATTCCTTTTCCACTCAGTTTTTACAGAATACAAGTTACTAAATAGGAAAATATGACACATTCATCTATGAAAAGGTATTATTTTTGTGACCCTTTTATAGCTTTTTCCCATATCCTGCACACAGCAGTAAATTGTCATCATCATTTCTGTAGTCTGATTTTACACTTCTGCTTTTATCTGATTAAATGATAGCAGTGTTATTCCGTTCTGACAGTGTGAATAGTTTTGTGATACTCTCACTGCTCACAATGTATTCTCACATCAACAAGGGTTTAATTTATGTCCCCATTCTTTTAATCTATCTATCTATCTATCTATTTTTTTTTCTTTGAATAAAGAAACTAAAATGGCACTGTGAAAAGACAGGCACTTTAACAGTTAGTATAGTTTTCAGTTCATTTTCATATTCATGCCTCAGAAGAAACAAAAAAGCCATAGTCAACGGATTTTGTTAACAGATTTCTCCTTTAATATCCCTCAGCTTTGTCCTTTTGCCTGCACTGTTCTAATTATACAGTCCAATTGGTGTTAGAGGAGCTCATCAATGACGAGTGGCCTAGTTCTGCTCTGCAGTCATGCACTTAATGTTTGGACCTATCAGACGAGTTCATGTCTGAACTATCAGTCACTGTAATGTAAAGTAAAGATATAGAAAAACATGATGGCTCTAATTGTTATTAAAATGCCTTAATAATAATTCTGTATAATAGAATTGAAGTTAGGTTTGCTTATTTGCGCTAATGAGTTTTACTGTTTCATGCTAGCCCACTTTAACAGATCTCTGTTGGGATAATGCTCAGTGAACTTATTATGCAAATTTTTCGGAAAA
The DNA here is from genome assembly GCF_963082965.1 of Carassius carassius. Classification (NCBI taxonomy): domain Eukaryota; kingdom Metazoa; phylum Chordata; class Actinopteri; order Cypriniformes; family Cyprinidae; genus Carassius; species Carassius carassius. The sequence continues at coordinate 15,035,549 of NC_081774.1, read as the reverse complement.
TAAGACACCCCAACAGATCCACCAGACATTTCTTCCTTTAGAGTCTTGTTCTCAAAGCAATTAAAACATCTCGACTGTTAAAATAATTTGAGATTCAGTTGGCAAATTCTCTAGAAGTGTATATATAAAAAAAAAAAACATTGGAAGAATCAGTCATGATTTTTGTGTGTGATTCAGTTGTGGTTGATTACTGTTTTTTATTATTCTGGTTTTCATTCAGATGTCTGATGAGCCTATCTAACAGCTAATATATATCATTCAGTTAGCTGCTGCAAATTATAATTGTTTTCTGTGTGTATGATATTTTACTGCAAAGTTCTACTAACAGTAAGTAAATTTGCAACAACATGTCAACTAGCAGTCATTAAAGTATTTGCAGACTGTCTGCTTAAAATCTTCTAACACTTTATTTTGATGGGTCCACAACATACAACATACTGACTATGTGAAACGTATATGTCAAGTATATGTCAACTTCTTCTAATAACTCTAAACCTATCCTAACAGTCTACTCTGAGAGTTAGTAGACATGTACAGTAGTTGCAAATGAATGATAATTAGTTGACGTAATTGCAAGGTTACTTGTATGTCTTAAGTAGACTATCAAAATAAAGTATAATCATATTGTTTAACAAAAAAAACAGACTTGAATACTTGGAGTTCAGTTCAGCAGATATATACCATTCAGAAGTTTGGGGTCAAACTATGGTTTTGTTTTTCGTTTTGTTTTGTTCTTCCATCCAGCAAGTACACATACGATTGATCAAAATTGACAGTTATAATGATGATTTTATAAATATTCTGCTTCAAATAAAGGCAAATCATTTTTGAACGTTCTATTCATTAAACAGTACTGAAAAATGTATGGTCTCTGAAAGAAAAAAAGCAAAACTGTTGTTTTCAAAATTGATAATAATAAGAAATGTTTGCTAAATACAAACGTTTGGACAGTAGCGTAAGTCATAATTTAAGAGCCATATCCAAACCTGGACAGGCTCAGGTATCTTTAATTGTTTGTGTTTGAAAATATATTCACATTCAATACAATACATGCGAAAGCCTGCACAAACCCAGTCTTGGAAATTTTAGCAAAATGCTCCTTTTTTTTTTGCTCTCTTTGTTTGTCTTTCTCAGATGTATTTGCCACAAAAATAGACCTTGAATGAGTCCCGCAATGTCAAATGCATTTGATCCCGTCTGCATAAATTGCTTGGGGAATCAAACCGTGATGAGCTGCACGACACAGAGCTTGCTAGTGTGCAGCAATTTCCCACGCTGCCTTTGATGACTACTTTTATGGCCCAGGAGCTAACGCTGGTGGATTCTCCACTCCCCTGTTTAACATGGCAGCTTGCATTAAAAATAATGAACTACATAATTGCCCATTTCATTACTGGCCCATAGATGACACACAGCCTTTTTAGGTAGATTGAGGGTAATAACTTCCTGGGACCTAGATGCCCTTTCTGAGATGTACGTTGTGCTCTAGTGTGAGACTTGTTTATCTACCGCTTTTCTGGTAAGAACAATGAACTGTCTCTAGAAACCATTTCATCAAAAGGGCAGAGATTTTGTGGCACTACAAATACCCTCATATGGCTTTCCTGGTTTCTATGTTTACTTGCCCATTTGTAAAACTGACCAAAGACTCTTTTTGAGCAACAAACTCTGTAAGACATGGGAGACATCAAGATTTGGGGATAGTGTGAATCAGACTTGTAGGACAATACTATACAGAATACTAATAGAGTACCTTAATATATGCTAAGGAAGATAAAATAGTTTTCTAAAGCTTTGTCCTCGATGCTCAGATGGGATTTGATCAGTACATGATTAAGTGGACACTGTTCATTGATAGTGAACTACAGTGAACCATTAACACAGGCAACTCCAAGTTAAAGTCTATATAGGCTAGTTGGTCACAGGAGCACTAGGGGCCGATCTAGACAGGAGAGATGCATCATGGTAACTTCTCACCAAGGTCATTTAGTTTTTTGAGCAGGACATTCTGCTCCTTAAAAAATAATTTAAATAAATAAAAACTCAATAATTGCTCAGGACAAATTTTAACTTTTACTGAGTATATGGTTGGTATGTTGTTTGTTGTTGTTGTTCTTTACAATTGCACTTACAATACTGCTGTATATCCAATTATTTGTAAGTTTTACATTTATTGTGTACAAGAAACACTAACTAACTGAACATACTAACAGAATAAAAAAATATAAATTAATAAATTAAAATCCCACGAAACCAGAAAAATCTTTTCAAAAATCTTGTAAAAATAAAAATAAATACTAATATTTAATATTTAGTTTTAACTAAAATATGAAATCCTATATATTATACTGTGTATACATTTACAGTCAAATATTGTTAACATTTTGTGTATTTTGTAAATAAATATAGGATTCAAAACAGTCAAGACAGTTTTTATTATTATAATTATTTGTTAATAACATCTTTTGATGGTGTTTTGTCTTTGTGTGAGTAACACTTTTAAAGAAATGAAAATTCTGTAGTCATTTAGTTGCCTTTGAGTCATTGCAAAACATAAAAGAAGATATTTTGAGAAATGTCAATTGTCCATACAACATAAGCAAATGGTCTTCAAAAAATTCTGGTTACCAACATTCTTCAATATCTTTTTTTGTGTCCTGCATAACAAAAAAAGTCAGCTATGGACATGAGGGTGAGTAAATGGTGACAAAATTTGTATTTCTTTAATAAAATATAGCTAAGCAGTTAATAATATGATTTATCATAACCCATGATCCTGCTTGCACAGCCCAGTCCTTATGTCACTCTCCAAAAGCATTTACAAAGCAAAACCAAAAAGGACCTGTGCTCATCAGCTCATGTCCAACAGAAACACGTCATTTAAGTCTAGACATCCCTGAGGCACACACTCAAACTTGCTCAGTGATGCTATAAACAGCAGATGGCTGAATGAGACTACTTCTGCTTTTAGATGATCAAGAGAGCAGACAGTGACAACTCAAGGCACTCTTACCAGACTATGGAAATTATGGAAACAATTAGCATCATCCCCATGGAGAATTTGGGCAGGACACTTTGCAGTACAAACTGCACACCGTGAAACATTTTTGCCCAAATAGTGTTTTCTGTTTCCCCTTTTAAACCTCACGAGTGATAATTGAAGAGAGTGACATACAGTAAGTGTAATTGGGCAGATTGTTCAGGCGATAATTGGATCCAACCACTTAAAAAACAGGTTAACAGCACAACTGTTGCATGATAATAGCAGAATTCCAAATTATTGGTGTGATGAAAATTAAAACCAAATCCTGTAAGACAGATACTTGACCACTTTAACTAGAAGCATGAGCACTGGTCTCAATACTCTTGTTGTTTTCTTTGGAGGCAGGAGAGCTGCTATATGAGAGGGATGCAGTATAGTGTGTCCGCAGTAGTAATCATTTGTCAGGCTGTCATAGGTGTGGGGTTGGCTGAATGAGAAAGTGGTGCCTTCAGGCATAGCTGGGAGCCAGTTTATAGTTCTGATGCTTTCTCTGACACTAGAACTGTACTCACACTAGGACATTCCTCTGTAGAGGCACTAATTCAATGAGTTTACTATGACATACTGTGAGGACATGTAGTAGAGTCTATAGTCAACCACTGTTGGACAGCGATAGCTGTCCAATCAAGTTTTCTCATTCTAGGCTTCCTCTTCCACTGTTAGCATTCACATATTATTATTTAATGATTGCCCCTTTTAATATATGTCAAAAAGAAAAAGAATCATTTTGGTAACTTTACTTTAAGGTTTAATCTGTCAGCATAGTATCATAACCTAACAAAAAACAGCAATTTGTATGAGCGTTTATGAATCTACTTATGTTTATGTTAATTAATAAGTATACCTTTGATCATTGTTATTCATGTACTTGTTGGTAATTTATAATTTTAGTTTATGTAGGAATTAATGCTGATTAATAAATTAATAATGAATTGAACCTTACTGTAAATT